>NC_086453.1:141190621-141458121 GCF_028390025.1 Pseudophryne corroboree
AGTTCAGACTTTTGTGAAGGGAGTTCTGCATTTTCAGCCTACTTTTTGTACCTCCGGTGGAGCCTTGGGACCTTAACGTGGTGTTAAGTTTCCTTATGTCACACTGGTTTGAACCACTTAAAACGGTAGAGTTAAAATATCTCACTTGGAAGGTGGTCATGTTATTAGCCTTGGCTTCGGCTAGGCGAGTGTCGGAATTAGCGGCTTTGTCACATAAAAGCCCCTATCTGGTTTTCCATATGGATAGAGCGGAATTGCGGACCAGTCCTCAATTCCTGCCAAAAGTGGTTTCATCCTTTCATATGAACCAACCTATTGTGGTGCCTGTGGCTATGCGTGACTTGGAGGATTCCAAGTCCCTTGATGTGGTCAGGGCTTTGAAAATTTACGTGGCCAGAGCGGCTAGAGTCAGAGAAACAGAAGCACTGTTTATCCTGTATGCGACCAACAAGATTGGTGCCCCTGCTTCAAAGCAGATTATTGCTCGCTGGATCTGTAACACGATTCAGCAAGCGCATTCTACGGCTGGATTGCCGTTACCAAAATCGGTCAAGGCCCATTCCACTAGGAAAGTGGGCCCTTCTTGGGCGGCTGCCCGAGGGGTCTCTGCACTACAGCTGTGCCAAGCTGCTACTTGGTCGGGGTCAAACTCCTTTGCAAAGTTCTATAAGTTTGATACCTTGGCTGAGGAGGACCTCCTATTTGCTCAGTCGGTACTGCAGAGTCATCCGCACTCTCCCGCCCGTTTGGGAGCTTTGGTATAATCCCCATGGTCCTTACGGAGTCCCCAGCATCCTCTAGGACGTAAGAGAAAATAAGATTTTAAACCTACCGGTAAATCTTTTTCTCGTAGTCCGTAGAGGATGCTGGGGACTCCCAAGTGCGGACTACTTCTGCTATACTTGTATATAGTTATTGCTTAAATAAGGGTTATGTTTTAGTTGCATCGATTTTGAACTGATGCTATGTTGTTTCATACTGTTAACTGGGTAGTTTATAACAAGTTATACGGTGTGATTGGTGTGGCTGGTATGAATCTTGCCCTTGGATTAACAAAAATCCTTTCCTCGTACTGTCCGTCTCCTCTGGGCACAGTTACTCTAACTGAGGTCTGGAGGAGGGGCATAGAGGGAGGAGCCAGTGCACACCCATACCTAAAGTCTTTCTTAAAGTGCCCATGTCTCCTGCGGAGCCCGTCTATCCCCATGGTCCTTACGGAGTCCCCAGCATCCTCTACGGACTACGAGAAAAAGATTTACCGGTAGGTTTAAAATCTTATTTTCAGTATGCTTAGATGTGCACTTAACGACATCGAGTGGGAGGTTCTGTTTATTAACAAGAACACTTAGGAAACGTGGGATGTTTTAAAAGGGTTGCTGGACAGCAATATTCATAACTTTATTCCCATGGGCAGTAAACGCAGGAGTATTAAACTCACACCGATGTGGCTTAACAGGAAGGTTAAGGCAGAAATGGATAAAAAAAAGCGGGCTTTCAAAGCATTTAAATCTAATGGAAAGGAGGAGTCTTTCAAGTATTACAAGGAGTGTAATAAGAAAAGCAAAAAAAGCAATAAGAGCAGCTAAAATGGAAAATGAAAAGCAAATCGCTATAGAGAGTAAAACCAATCCTAAAAAGTTTTTTAAATACATAAATGGTCAAACGTTAAAAAAGGAGAATATAGGTCCATTAAAAGATGAATTAGGAGAATTGATAAATGATGACGAAATAAAAGCGGAAATACTGAAAACATTCTTTTCATCAGTAATCACCAGTGAAGAACTGATGGTGGGAGTAGAGCGTAACAATTGTGACAGTAATGATTCATGGTTAGATACTTGTTTAAGCGAATAAGTAGTCTGGGAGAGACTAAGCAAAATTAAGATGAATAAATCACCTGGTCCTGATGGACTTCACCCGAGGGTTCTTATGGAGCTTAGTTCACAACTAGCACGACCCCTATACTTGATTTTCAATAGTTCAATTAGATCAGGCATGGTACCGAAGGATTGGCGTATAGCTGAGGTAGTGCCAATATTTAAAAAGGGATTCAAAAATCTTCCGCGAAACTACAGACCAGTTAGTTTAACATCTATAGTGGGGAAAATATTGGATGGAATTCTAAGGGACGGCATACAGGAGTATCTACAGTCCGCTAGGATTATTAGCAAGAACCAGCATGGGTTTGTCAGGGACAGGTCATGTCAGACTAACTTAATTAGCTCCTACGAGGAAGTGAGCAATAATCTTGATCAAGGAAAAGCAGTGGATGTGGTCTTCCTAGATTTTGCAAAAGCCTTCGATACAGTTCCTCACAGAGACTGATGATCAAATTAAAGGAGCTTGGCCTAGGAAAAACTATTTGCACATGGATAAGCAGCTGGTTGGATAGCAGGGTACAGCGAGTAGTGGTCAACGGGAAGTCCTCAACCTGGTCCCCAGTAGTCAGCGGAATACCACATGGGTCCGTACTCGGACCACTACTGTTCAACATATTTATCAATGACCTAGAAATAGGCCTGGAAAGCACAGTGTCAATCTTTGCAGATGATACTAAACTGTGTAAGGTAATTAATTCAGAATTGGATGTGGAGTCCTTGCAGAATGATCTATCTAAACTTGAACTCTGGGCGTCTAAATGGAAAATGAGGTTCAATACAGACAAATGCAAGGTTATGCATTTTGGGACTAAAAACAAACTTGCATCCTACATATTAAATGGGGAACGCATAGGGGAAACAGAGTTGGAAAAAGATTTGGGGGTATTAATTGATAATAGGCTTAATAACCGTACACAATGTCAAAACGCAGTAAAGAAGGCAAGTAAGGTGCTAGCTTGCATAAAAAGGGGAATTGAGACAAGGGACTCGGATGTAATCATGCCGCTGTATAAGGCATTGGTACGTCCGCACCTGGAATATTGTGTTCAGTTTTGGGCACCATTGTATAAAAAATACATCAGTGAACTCGAAAATGTGTTCAAAGGCGAGCTACTAAATTGATTAAAGGCCTAGAAGGACTGGACTATAAGGAAAGACTTAGTAGGCTGAATATGTATACAGTAGAAAAGAGGCGCCTAAGAGGAGATATTATTAATATCTTCAAATATGTATAGGGACATCACAAAGAGTTATCAGAGGAATTATTTATTAAAAGAACACAGTTTAGGACACGTGGGCACTCGCTGCGACTGAAGGAGAGAAAGTTCCGAACGCAACGGAGGAAAGGGTTCTTCACTGTTAGGGCAATCAGGATGTGGAATTCCCTGCCAGGGAAGGTGGTAATGGCGGACTCTGTAATTGGATTTAAAAAAGGAATGGATACATTTCTGAATGAAAAAGCTATCCAAGGTTATAATACTTAAAGTATCAACGTGGTTAATCCGGGGGTAACATGAGTTATAGTAGCTAACTAGTCGTAAAACACAGTGGCGTGCGGTGAGGTTAGTGGCTGGTGAGGCACTACAGCCATAATGCCCGCCGAATCCTGCCGATGACCCCTACCGCCACCGAGCCAATGCCCGCTACTGCCCCTGAACCGATGCCCGCTGCCACCGCCAATGGCTTATAAACTTGCCCACAATCAACTGACCCAGCCCTCCGCCACTAATTTGCATCTCAGTCCGATGCCGCCAATGCCCGCTGCCTGCCTGCTCATCATACTTGAGATATATTGTACATTTTTATAGAATTTTTTTTTGTGTTTGGGAAGGGAGTGGGAGGAGAACATAAATGCAATTCTGTTGTCCAGGGCTTCCAATAACTTAATGGAGAAGGGGCTGAATGGGTTAAAAAATGTAAAAAAAAATTTGTGTGGGGTCCCCACTCCTAAGTATAATCAGCCTCGGGCTCTTTGAGCCAGTCCTGGTTGTTTAAATACTGGTGGAAAAATTGGACAGGGGTTCCCCGTATTTAGACAACCAGCACCGGGCTCTTAGTCCGGTCCTGGTTCCAAAAATACGGGGGACAAAAGACGTAGGGGTCCCCCGTATTTTTAAAACCAGCACCAGGCTCCACTAGACAGGGACATAATGCCACAGCCGGGGGACACATTTATGTAGGTCCCTGCGGCCGTGGCATTACCCCCCCAACTAGTCACCCCTGGCCGGGGTTCCCTGGAGGAGTGGGGACCCCTTAGATGAAGGGGTCCCCCCCTCCAAGCACCCAAGGGCCAGGGGTGAAGCCCGAGGCTGTCCCCCCCATCCGTGGGCGGTGGATGGGAGGCTGATAGCCATAAGAGTGTTAAAAAAATAATATTGTTTTTTGTTGTGGAACTACAAGGCCCAGCAAGCCTCCCCTGCTTGCTGGTACTTGGAGAACCTCAATTACCAGCATGCAGGGAAATAATGGGCCCGCTGGTACCTGTAGTTCTACAACAAAAAAAATACCCAAATAAAAACACAACACACACACCGTGACAGTAAAAATTTATTACATCACACTTACACACTCACACATACTTACCTACATCCCACGCCGGTCACATCCACTTGTCCAGTAGAATCCAATAGGGCCGATACCTGTAAAAATGAGAGACAGATTACTTACGTACATCCCACGCCGGTCACGTCCACTTGTCCAGTAGAATCCAATAGGGCCGATACCTGTAAAAATGAGAGACAGATTACTTACCTACATCCCACGCCGGTCACGTCCACTTGTCCAGTAGAATCCAATAGGGCCGATACCTGTAAAAATGAGAGACAGATTACTTACCTACATCCCACGCCGGTCACGTCCACTTGTCCAGTAGAATCCAATAGGGCCGATACCTGTAAAAATGAGAGACAGATTACTTACCTACATCCCACTCCGGTCACGTCCACTTGTCCAGTAGAATCCAATAGGGCCGATACCTGTAAAAATGAGAGACAGATTACTTACCTACATCCCACGCCGGTCACGTCCACTTGTCCAGTAGAATCCAATAGGGCCGATACCTGTAAAAATGAGAGACAGATTACTTACCTACATCCCACGCCGGTCACGTCCACTTGTCCAGTAGAATCCAATAAGGCCGGTACCTGTAAAAAAATTAACATTAAACTTCAATCCACAGGAGGGGGGAATAGAGGAGAGAGAGAGAGAGAGAAGAGAGAGAGAGAGAGACTCTCTGACTAACCTGCTGCTGGCTGTGAGTGGGAGGAGGTCGGGGGTGAACCGCAAACTGCTGCTGACAGCGGGAGGGCGGAGGAGGACGAAGGGAGAGACGGGGGGAGGGGGGAGCCAGCCGGAGCCAATGGAGAAGGACGGGGGGAGAAGCGTACACCGCTGCTGTCAGCGGGAGGAGGTCGGGTGAGAGCCGCACACACTCACCGCTGGGACCCGCCGCGTCTGGGTGATTGGACAAGCGGATCCAGCACTGGATCCACTGTCCAATCACAGGTGCCTCGCTGACATGGGGGTTATGTCCCTGTCAGCGAGGCACTTTTTTCAGTGCCGCTTTTACGCTTTTTTTGAATGGGCTTTTAAAGCCCAGTGCTTGGCCCCGCCCCCCGCTCTGTTCCGTCTGCATTGTGTTTGGGAGGCACTGCTATCAGTGCCTCCCAAACACATATAAGCACAGAAAATTATTAGAATTAAATAAAGAACATACTTATGACACAGAATATGTGTCATAAGTATCTTCTTTATATTATTTTAATAATTAATCACAGGGGAGGCACTGCCTCCCCTGCCTCCCCTGACTGCACGTCCCTGGTAAAAACATTATTCAGCAAGTATGTAGAATCATCACAACTTAAAACAGGTTGAAGACGATGGGCAATTTGCCTCTAATCAACCTCAAAAACTATGTTACAGTAGGGCAGATGTATTAACCTTGAGACGGCATAAGGAAGTGATAAACCAGTGATATGTGCAAGGTGATAAAGACACCAGCCAATCAGCTCCATTATGTAAATTAACAGGATCTGATTGGCTAGTGCCTTTATCACCTTGCACATATCACTGGTTTATCACTTCCTTATGCCTTCTCCAGGTTAATACATCTGCCCCTATGTTACTATGATATGGTTACTATGATATCTTCTCTGCCAGAGAAGGTAGTAATGGCGGACTCCGTCAATATGTTTTAAAATGGATTAGATACATTTTTAACTAAAAAAGATATCCAAGGGTATAGCATTTAAAATGATTGTATTTTAGAAACAGCTTGATTTATAGTGCTAGATAGATTTAAAACATAACTCCATCCAGGTCATTATAGTTACACTATAGTTGTATACAGAATAGTGTACTATTTATACTACAGGTTGAACTCGATGGACAAATTGTCTTTTTTTTAACCTCATTAATTATATTGCAATGTTACTATGTATGTGGAGTAGAGATGAGCGCCGGAAATTTTTCGGGTTTTGTGTTTTGGTTTTGGGTTCGGTTCCGCGGCCGTGTTTTGGGTTCGACCGCGTTTTGGCAAAACCTCACCGAATTTTTTTTGTCGGATTCGGGTGTGTTTTGGATTCGGGTGTTTTTTTCCAAAAAACCTAAAAAACAGCTTACATCATAGAATTTGGCGGTCATTTTGATCCCAAAGTATTATTAACCTCAAAAACCATAATTTCCACTCATTTTCAGTCTATTCTGAATACCTCACACCTCACAATATTATTTTTAGTCCTAAAATTTGCACCGAGGTCGCTGTGTGAGTAAGATAAGCGACCCTAGTGGCCGACACAAACACCGGGCCCATCTAGGAGTGGCACTGCAGTGTCACGCAGGATGGCCCTTCCAAAAAACCCTCCCCAAACAGCACATGACGCAAAGAAAAAAAGAGGCGCAATGAGGTAGCTGTGTGAGTAAGATTAGCGACCCTAGTGGCCGACACAAACACCGGGCCCATCTAGGAGTGGCACTGCAGTGTCACGCAGGATGTCCCTTCCAAAAAACCCTCCCCAAACAGCACATGACGCAAAGAAAAAAAGAGGCGCAATGAGGTAGCTGTGTGAGTAAGATAAGCGACCCTAGTGGCCGACACAAACACCGGGCCCATCTAGGAGTGTCACTGCAGTGTCACGCAGGATGTCCCTTCCAAAAAACCCTCCCCAAACAGCACATGACGCAAAGAAAAAAAGAGGCGCAATGAGGTAGCTGTGTGAGTAAGATAAGCGACCCTAGTGGCCGACACAAACACCGGGCCCATCTAGGAGTGGCACTGCAGTGTCACGCAGGATGTCCCTTCCAAAAAACCCTCCCCAAACAGCACATGACGCAAAGAAAAAGAAAAGAAAAAAGAGGTGCAAGATGGAATTGTCCTTGGGCCCTCCCACCCACCCTTATGTTGTATAAACAAAACAGGACATGCACACTTTAACCAACCCATCATTTCAGTGACAGGGTCTGCCACACGACTGTGACTGATATGACGGGTTGGTTTGGACCCCCCCCAAAAAAGAAGCAATTAATCTCTCCTTGCACAAACTGGCTCTACAGAGGCAAGATGTCCACCTCATCATCACCCTCCGATATATCACCGTGTACATCCCCCTCCTCACAGATTATCAATTCGTCCCCACTGGAATCCACCATCTCAGCTCCCTGTGTACTTTGTGGAGGCAATTGCTGCTGGTCAATGTCTCCGCGGAGGAATTGATTATAATTCATTTTAATGAACATCATCTTCTCCACATTTTCTGGATGTAACCTCGTACGCCGATTGCTGACAAGGTGAGCGGCGGCACTAAACACTCTTTCGGAGTACACACTTGTGGGAGGGCAACTTAGGTAGAATAAAGCCAGTTTGTGCAAGGGCCTCCAAATTGCCTCTTTTTCCTGCCAGTATAAGTACGGACTGTGTGACGTGCCTACTTGGATGCGGTCACTCATATAATCCTCCACCATTCTATCAATGTTGAGAGAATCATATGCAGTGACAGTAGACGACATGTCCGTAATCGTTGTCAGGTCCTTCAGTCCGGACCAGATGTCAGCATCAGCAGTCGCTCCAGACTGCCCTGCATCACCGCCAGCGGGTGGGCTCGGAATTCTGAGCCTTTTCCTCGCACCCCCAGTTGCGGGAGAATGTGAAGGAGGAGATGTTGACAGGTCGCGTTCCGCTTGACTTGACAATTTTGTCACCAGCAGGTCTTTCAACCCCAGCAGACTTGTGTCTGCCGGAAAGAGAGATCCAAGGTAGGCTTTAAATCTAGGATCGAGCACGGTGGCCAAAATGTAGTGCTCTGATTTCAACAGATTGACCACCCGTGAATCCTTGTTAAGCGAATTAAGGGCTCCATCCACAAGTCCCACATGCCTAGCGGAATCGCTCCGTGTTAGCTCCTCCTTCAATGTCTCCAGCTTCTTCTGCAAAAGCCTGATGAGGGGAATGACCTGACTCAGGCTGGCAGTGTCTGAACTGACTTCACGTGTGGCAAGTTCAAAGGGCATCAGAACCTTGCACAACGTTGAAATCATTCTCCACTGCGCTTGAGACAGGTGCATTCCACCTACTATATCGTGCTCAATTGTATAGGCTTGAATGGCCTTTTGCTGCTCCTCCAACCTCTGAAGCATATAGAGGGTTGAATTCCACCTCGTTACCACTTCTTGCTTCAGATGATGGCAGGGCAGGTTCAGTAGTTTTTGGTGGTGCTCCAGTCTTCTGTACGTGGTGCCTGTACGCCGAAAGTGTCCCGCAATTCTTCTGGCCACCGACAGCATCTCTTGCACGCCCCTGTCGTTTTTTAAAAAATTCTGCACCACCAAATTCAAGGTATGTGCAAAACATGGGACGTGCTGGAATTTGCCCATATTTAATGCACACACAATATTGCTGGCGTTGTCCGATGCCACAAATCCACAGGAGAGTCCAATTGGGGTAAGCCATTCCGCGATGATCTTCCTCAGTTGCCGTAAGAGGTTTTCAGCTGTGTGCGTATTCTGGAAAGCGGTGATACAAAGCGTAGCCTGCCTAGGAAAGAGTTGGCGTTTGTGAGATGCTGCTACTGGTGCCGCCGCTGCTGTTCTTGCGGCGGGAGTCCATACATCTACCCAGTGGGCTGTCACAGTCATATAGTCCTGACCCTGCCCTGCTCCACTTGTCCACATGTCCGTGGTTAAGTGGACATTGGGTACAACTGCATTTTTTAGGACACTGGTGAGTCTTTTTCTGACGTCCGTGTACATTCTCGGTATCGCCTGCCTAGAGAAGTGGAACCTAGATGGTATTTGGTAACGGGGGCACACTGCCTCAATAAATTGTCTAGTTCCCTGTGAACTAACGGCGGATACCGGACGCACGTCTAACACCAACATAGTTGTCAAGGCCTCAGTTATCCGCTTTGCAGCAGGATGACTGCTGTGATATTTCATCTTCCTCGCAAAGGACTGTTGAACAGTCAATTGCTTACTGGAAGTAGTACAAGTGGGCTTACGACTTCCCCTCTGGGATGACCATCGACTCCCAGCAGCAACAACAGCAGCGCCAGCAGCAGTAGGCGTTACACGCAAGGATGCATCGGAGGAATCCCAGGCAGGAGAGGACTCGTCAGAATTGCCAGTGACATTGCCTGCAGGACTATTGGCATTCCTGGGGAAGGAGGAAATTGACACTGAGGGAGTTGGTGGGGTGGTTTGCGTGAGCTTGGTTACAAGAGGAAGGGATTTACTGGTCAGTGGACTGCTTCCGCTGTCACCCAAAGTTTTTGAACTTGTCACTGACTTATTATGAATGCGCTGCAGGTGACGTATAAGGGAGGATGTTCCGAGGTGGTTAACGTCCTTACCCCTACTTATTACAGCTTGACAAAGGGAACACACGGCTTGACACCTGTTGTCCGCATTTCTGGTGAAATACTTCCACACCGAAGAGCTGATTTTTTTGGTATTTTCACCAGGCATGTCAACGGCCATATTCCTACCACGGACAACAGGTGTCTCCCCGGGTGCCTGACTTAAACAAACCACCTCACCATCAGAATCCTCCTGGTCAATTTCCTCCCCAGCGCCAGCAACACCCATATCCTCCTCATCCTGGTGTACTTCAACACTGACATCTTCAATCTGACTATCAGGAACTGGACTGCGGGTGCTCCTTCCATCACTTGCAGGGGGCGTGCAAATGGTGGAAGGCGCATGCTCTTCACGTCCAGTGTTGGGAAGGTCAGGCATCGCAACCGACACAATTGGAGTCGGACTCTCCTTGTGGATTTGGGATTTCGAAGAACGCACAGTTCTTTGCGGTGCTACTGCTTTTGCCAGCTTTAGTCTTTTCATTTTTCTAGCGAGAGGCTGAGTGCTTCCATCCTCATGTGAAGCTGAACCACTAGCCATGAACATAGGCCAGGGCCTCAGCCGTTCCTTGCCACTCCGTGTGGTAAATGGCATATTGGCAAGTTTACGCTTCTCCTCCGACAATTTTATTTTAGGTTTTGGAGTCCTTTTTTTACTGATATTTGGTGTTTTGGATTTGACATGCTCTGTACTATGACATTGGGCATCGGCCTTGGCAGACGACGTTGCTGGCATTTCATCGTCTCGGCCATGACTAGTGGCAGCAGCTTCAGCACGAGGTGGAAGTGGATCTTGATCTTTCCCTAATTTTGGAACCTCAACATTTTTGTTCTCCATATTTTAATAGGCACAACTAAAAGGCACCTCAGGTAAACAATGGAGATGGATGGATTGGATACTAGTATACAATTATGGACGGGCTGCCGAGTGCCGACACAGAGGTAGCCACAGCTGTGAACTACCGCACTGTACTGTGTCTGCTGCTAATATATAGACTGGTTGATAAAGAGATAGTATACTCGTAACTAGTATGTATGTATAAAGAAAGAAAAAAAAACCACGGTTAGGTGGTATATACAATTATGGACGGGCTGCCGAGTGCCGACACAGAGGTAGCCACAGCCGTGAACTACCGCACTGTAATGTGTCTGCTGCTAATATATAGACTGGTTGATAAAGAGATAGTATACTCGTAACTAGTATGTATGTATAAAGAAAGAAAAAAAACCACGGTTAGGTGGTATATACAATTATGGACGGGCTGCCGAGTGCCGACACAGAGGTAGCCACAGCCGTGAACTACCGCACTGTACTGTGTCTGCTGCTAATATATAGACTGGTTGATAAAGAGATAGTATACTCGTAACTAGTATGTATGTATAAAGAAAGAAAAAAAACCCACGGTTAGGTGGTATATACAATTATGGACGGGCTGCCGAGTGCCGACACAGAGGTAGCCACAGCCGTGAACTACCGCACTGTACTGTGTCTGCTGCTAATATAGACTGGTTGATAAAGAGATAGTATACTCGTAACTAGTATGACTATAAAGAAAGAAAAAAAAACCACGGTTAGGTGGTATATACAATTATGGACGGGCTGCCGAGTGCCGACACAGAGGTAGCCACAGCCGTGAACTACCGCACTGTACTGTGTCTGCTGCTAATATATAGACTGGTTGATAAAGAGATAGTATACTCGTAACTAGTATGTATGTATAAAGAAAGAAAAAAAAACCACGGTTAGGTGGTATATACAATTATGGACGGGCTGCCGAGTGCCGACACAGAGGTAGCCACAGCCGTGAACTACCGCACTGTACTGTGTCTGCTGCTAATATAGACTGGTTGATAAAGAGATAGTATACTCGTAACTAGTATGTATGTATAAAGAAAGAAAAAAAAACCACGGTTAGGTGGTATATACAATTATGGACGGGCTGCCGAGTGCCGACACAGAGGTAGCCACAGCCGTGAACTACCGCACTGTACTGTGTCTGCTGCTAATATATAGACTGGTTGATAAAGAGATAGTATACTCGTAACTAGTATGTATGTATAAAGAAAGAAAAAAAAACCACGGTTAGGTGGTATATACAATTATGGACGGGCTGCCGAGTGCCGACACAGAGGTAGCCACAGCCGTGAACTACCGCACTGTACTGTGTCTGCTGCTAATATAGACTGGTTGATAAAGAGATAGTATACTCGTAACTAGTATGTATGTATAAAGAAAGAAAAAAAAACCACGGTTAGGTGGTATATACAATTATGGACGGGCTGCCGAGTGCCGACACAGAGGTAGCCACAGCCGTGAACTACCGCACTGTACTGTGTCTGCTGCTAATATAGACTGGTTGATAAAGAGATAGTATACTCGTAACTAGTATGACTATAAAGAAAGAAAAAAAAACCACGGATAGGTGGTATATACAATTATGGACGGGCTGCCGAGTGCCGACACAGAGGTAGCCACAGCCGTGAACTACCGCACTGTACTGTGTCTGCTGCTAATATAGACTGGTTGATAAAGAGATAGTATACTCGTAACTAGTATGACTATAAAGAAAGAAAAAAAAACCACGGTTAGGTGGTATATACAATTATGGACGGGCTGCCGAGTGCCGACACAGAGGTAGCCACAGCCGTGAACTACCGCACTGTACTGTGTCTGCTGCTAATATATAGACTGGTTGATAAAGAGATAGTATACTCGTAACTAGTATGTATGTATAAAGAAAGAAAAAAAAACCACGGTTAGGTGGTATATACAATTATGGACGGGCTGCCGAGTGCCGACACAGAGGTAGCCACAGCCGTGAACTACCGCACTGTACTGTGTCTGCTGCTAATATAGACTGGTTGATAAAGAGATAGTATACTCGTAACTAGTATGACTATAAAGAAAAAAAAAAAAACCACGGTTAGGTGGTATATACAATTATGGACGGGCTGCCGAGTGCCGACACAGAGGTAGCCACAGCCGTGAACTACCGCACTGTACTGTGTCTGCTGCTAATATATAGACTGGTTGATAAAGAGATAGTATACTCGTAACTAGTATGTATGTATAAAGAAAGAAAAAAAAACCACGGTTAGGTGGTATATACAATTATGGACGGGCTGCCGAGTGCCGACACAGAGGTAGCCACAGCCGTGAACTACCGCACTGTACTGTGTCTGCTGCTAATATAGACTGGTTGATAAAGAGATAGTATACTCGTAACTAGTATGTATGTATAAAGAAAGAAAAAAAAAACACGGTTAGGTGGTATATACAATTATGGACGGGCTGCCGAGTGCCGACACAGAGGTAGCCACAGCCGTGAACTACCGCACTGTACTGTGTCTGCTGCTAATATATAGACTGGTTGATAAAGAGATAGTATACTCGTAACTAGTATGTATGTATAAAGAAAGAAAAAAAACCACGGTTAGGTGGTATATACAATTATGGACGGGCTGCCGAGTGCCGACACAGAGGTAGCCACAGCCGTGAACTACCGCACTGTACTGTGTCTGCTGCTAATATATAGACTGGTTGATAAAGAGATAGTATACTCGTAACTAGTATGTATGTATAAAGAAAGAAAAAAAAACCACGGTTAGGTGGTATATACAATTATGGACGGGCTGCCGAGTGCCGACACAGAGGTAGCCACAGCCGTGAACTACCGCACTGTACTGTGTCTGCTGCTAATATAGACTGGTTGATAAAGAGATAGTATACTCGTAACTAGTATGTATGTATAAAGAAAGAAAAAAAAACCACGGTTAGGTGGTATATACAATTATGGACGGGCTGCCGAGTGCCGACACAGAGGTAGCCATAGCCGTGAACTACCGCACTGTACTGTGTCTGCTGCTAATATAGACTGGTTGATAAAGAGATAGTATACTCGTAACTAGTATGACTATAAAGAAAGAAATAAAAACCACGGTTAGGTGGTATATACAATTATGGACGGGCTGCCGAGTGCCGACACAGAGGTAGCCACAGCCGTGAACTACCGCACTGTACTGTGTCTGCTGCTAATATAGACTGGTTGATAAAGAGATAGTATACTACTAATATTATATATACTGGTGGTCAGGTCACTGGTCACTAGTCACACTGGCAGTGGCACTCCTGCAGCAAAAGTGTGCACTGTTTAATTTTAATATAATATTATGTACTCCTGGCTCCTGCTATAACCTATAACTGGCACTGCAGTGCTCCCCAGTCTCCCCCACAATTATAAGCTGTGTGAGCTGAGCACAGTCAGATATATATATACATTGATGCAGCACACTGGGCTGAGCAGTGCACACAGATATGGTATGTGACTGAGTCACTGTGTGTATCGTTTTTTTCAGGCAGAGAACGGATATATTAAATAAAACAAACAACTGCACTGTCTGGTGGTCACTGTGGTCGTCAGTCACTAAACTCTGCACTCTCTTCTACAGTATCACAGCCTCAGGTCAATCTCTCTCTCTCAACCCTAATCTAAATGGAGAGGACGCCAGCCACGTCCTCTCCCTATCAATCTCAATGCACGTGTGAAAATGGCGGCGACGCGCGGCTCCTTATATAGAATCCGAGTCTCGCGAGAATCCGACAGCGTCATGATGACGTTCGGGCGCGCTCGGGTTAACCGAGCAAGGCGGGAGGATCCGAGTCTGCTCGGACCCGTGAAAAAAACATGAAGTTCGTGCGGGTTCGGATTCAGAGAAACCGAACCCGCTCATCTCTAATGTGGAGTTGACAGTACGTCCACCCAGCTCATCGGCCTCTTGTCTATTTCTGGTAAAAATAAATGACTAGCTTTTAGATAAGAGTCATGCCATTTTGGCCACAGGGTCCACATACGGCTACTACAACTCTCCCACTACTTGGAGAACACTTTGGACCAGACGCAGTGTTGGACAGGTGGACCTAATATATCTGCACCGCCTGCTGCAGCAGGGGACAATGCCATGATGAAGCGAATCATATAACAACACTGGCCCTCATTCCGAGTTGATCGGTCGCAAGGCGAATTTAGCAGAGTTACACACGCTAAGCCGCCGCCTACTGGGAGTGTATCTTAGCATCTTAAAATTGCGACCGATGTATTCGCAATATTGCGCTCACAAACTACTTAGCAGTTTTAGAGTAGCTCCAGACTTACTCTGCCTGTGCGATCAGTTCAGTGCTTGTCGTTCCTGGTTTGACGTCACAAACACACCCAGCGTTCGCCCAACCACTCCCCCGTTTCTCCGGCCACTCCTGCGTTTTTTCCGGAAACGGTAGCGTTTTCAGCCACACTCCCATAAAACGGCCTGTTTCCGCCCAGTAACACCCATTTCCTGTCAATCACATTACGATCGCCGGAGCGATGAAAAAGCCGTGAGTAAAAATACTATCTTCATAGCAAAGATACTTGGCGCAGTCGCAGTGCGAATATTGCGCATGCGCACTATGCGGAATTTCACTGCGATGCGATGAAAAATACCGAGCGAACGACTCGGAATGAGGGCCACTGTCCACAGCTGGAGGAGACTCGGAAGGTATGGTGTAGACGATACATGCAGCTCTGCCTACGCACATATGCTTGCTGCTGGTTATGTGGGTATATGCAGATTCTACAGTACACAAGTTTCAACAGTCAGGTCTAATCACAAATAAAAAAGACATTCTTCGAAAGACATCGCGAGACAGGAAAGTTTGTACTTTAAATGATGAACCCATGTTAAAATAACAGGCTGTGGGCAGAGGGTTGTGACTCTGGCCACAGAAAGATTAGAAATTAGAACAGTATTACCCAGCCTTTTCCTGCTCCCTCCTTGTTTTTGTGGCCTCAAGTAGAAGAAAATGAAACTTGATGTAAGTGGCCGCACATCGCTGCACTCTGCCTGCTCTGCCCTGCAACTATTTCCTCTGCGATAAGTTTCTAGTGGAATCTGTACTGTTCTAGTCTTCATCTATATGGTGTTTCCTATCTCAAAATGGAATGCATATTATGCTCATCTGTGTGACCATGTTTCCGCCAGTTCCGCCATCTTGCAGCTGATGTTGGGACAGTGTGACTGATTTGAGGTTCAGTCTAATGGCCAGGAGGGGAAGCAGGGGTCTACCTACTCAGGCGGGAAATTGAAATTAAATAGAAAACATTACCTTTATGAGAGGTCTTGCTACCTTACTTATTGAACCACGTGTGTGTGTGTGTGTGTGTGCGTGTGTGTGTGTGTGTGTGTGTGACTGTGTGTGTGTGTGTGTGTGTGTGTGTGTGTGTGTGTGTGTGTATAATTTATATATACTGTATGCATAGTTGCATACACAGTAATAAGAAACATTAAACCCATCTCGTCAATTTCCACAAAGGGGTGCAGGTTGCACTCGAATGTCACTCTTTCAGGGGGTGACACCAAAATGCTGTATCCTCCGCAGTGACAGGAGCCGGGTGTTGCAGTGTGACATTATCCAGCAGTGCCCGGCTCCTGTCACTTAGAAGGAGTCAGCAGCGCAACCAGAATCTCCAGGGGCAGCCCAGCATCCCCAGTGATGCGGGCACCCCCCCAGAGTGATGAAACCAGGGGGCTTCCCATAAGGCCATGGGGTCTATTCACGAAGCAGTGAAAATTGTGGAGAAGTGAGCCGGGGAGGACTTACTTAAGGCAACCAAATAGTGTTGAGGTAACATTTGTAAAGGGCATTATATAAAATGATACATAGCAGCTGATTGGGCTACTTCTCCACTGTCTCACTTCTCCAGACTTTTCACTGCCTCATGAACAGACCTCCAAGTCCCCATAGTGACTGAAACAGGGGACTTACATGAGACCCCAGCCCTTTTTCCAGTGGCGCTGCCACTGCCATGTAGAGTATTACTTCATCCCCTCCATATCATTATTATATCCTGCTAGAGCCTAGGCAAGAAACTAGGCGGTCTATTCATAAAGCAGTGAAAAGAATGTAAAAGTGAGCCAGTGGAGAATATGCCCATGGCAACCAATCAGTGTTGAGGTAACATTATGAAGTACACTTTATAAAATTATACATAGCAGCTGATTGGTTGCCATGGGCAACTTGTCCACTGGCTAACTTCGCCACACTTTTCACAGCTTCATGAATAGACCCCTAGATCACATTATTAGTGGAATGTACTAAAGGTAAAATGGCAGATATAACCTGTGCAGAGAGAGTTAGATTTGGGTGGGGTGTGTTCAATCTGAAATCTAAATTGCAGTGTAATAATAAAGCAGCCAGTATTTACCCTGCACAGAAACAATATAACCCACCCAAATCTACCTGTCTCTGCACATGTTATATCTGCCACCCCCCTGCAGTGCACATGGGGGTCATTCCGAGTTGATCGCTAGCTGCCGTTGTTCGCAGCGCAGCTTTCAGGCTAAAAATTGGCATTTGTGCGCATGCGTATGCACCGCATTGCGCATGTGCAACGTACGGGTACAAAACCCTTTGTGGTTTTGCACAGGTTCTAGAGACGTTTTCATTCACACTGGCGGCCGCAAGAAGATGTCGATCCCTCTGCGGTCTGCAATGCGACTGAAAAGCTTCGCTAAACCCTGTGTGAAACTACATCAGCCATTGTAAAACTACATTGCGCGTGCGCAGTGCGCCGCATACTCATGCGCAGAAGTGCAGTTTTTTTGCCTCATCACTGCACAGTGAACGAATGCAGCTAGCGATCAACTCGGAATGACCACCATAGAGTAAGAAAACATTGGTCAATATGCGTACAACGGCCCTCATTCCGAGATGATCGTAGCTGTGCTAAATTTACAGCTACGTTCATTCACACTGACATGCACGGGGACGCCCAGAACAGGGCTAGTCCGCCCTGCATGACAGTGTCGCTCCCCCCCCCCCCCCCACAGAAGTGCAAAGGCATCGCACAGCGGCATTCCCTTTGCACTTCAAAAGTAGCTCCCAACCAGCGCAGCTTTAGCGTGCTGGCTGTGAGCTACTCGTCGCTCCCTGGCCCGCAGTGGCTGCGTATGATGTCACGCAGCCGCTGCAGGCCACTCCCCGCATGGTCCGGTCACGCCTGCATTGGTCGGACCGCGCCCACGAAATGGCGGCCAAATGCCGCCGTTCCGCCCCCTCCTGCCCAGCAACCGCCTCTGCTGTATGTAAATATGCGCATGCTGCAGTAGGCGTCTTGTGTAGAAAGATGCATACTTCTGTGATTCACTGCTGTATCAGTAGAAGAAGTTGCTTC
This sequence comes from Pseudophryne corroboree, assembly GCF_028390025.1. Taxonomy (NCBI): domain Eukaryota; kingdom Metazoa; phylum Chordata; class Amphibia; order Anura; family Myobatrachidae; genus Pseudophryne; species Pseudophryne corroboree. Next base: position 141,208,556 of record NC_086453.1, read on the forward strand.
GGGAAACTACTCCACTATGGGCTAGATGCATCATCGCTTGGGGAGTGATAAAATGAAAAGTGATAAACTACCAGCCAACCAGCTCCTAATTGTTGTTTTTCAAACAGGGCAGTTAGGAGCTGATTGGCTGGTAGTCTCTCTCTCTCCGTTTTATCACTTTCCAAGTGATGATGCATCTAGCTCTCAATCTTGTTCCAAGGTTTGATATAACTTCCCTTATATTTGTACACTGATATATTTTGTTGGAAATATGTGATGAGCTGATATTGCCCTCTGAGCAAGCACCTGCTGTCCCATGCTAATTTGTGATATATGCCCCGTGGGTCCAACCCCCCCCCCCCCTGCTGAGATTCACCAACAGCCCCACATCTTATTAAATAAAATCAAGGCAAGGGGTGAAGCTTTGATGGTCATAAAACAAGAGAAAAAACTAATTTGATCTTATTCTTTGCCTAGAGCAGCCAAATGCCACACCACGTATCCTGTGCCACTGCCAGCCACAGACGGAGGGTGATGTGCAGGCTACATCACAAATGCGGGTTAACAAAATGGAATATGTTGCCTATATCAACCATTCTGATTCTAGCTATTGTCTTCTAGAAGGTGCTAGATAAATGATAAATAGGATCTGATTGGATGCTATGGGCAACGTCTCAAGTTTTGCAAACACGTACTTTAATAATTATACCCCAAAACCTCCATGGGAAGGTTTTGGGGTATAATTTTTTTTACTACATTAAAGCAAGGTATTGGTAAGCAGCAGGGGCGGATTGGCCCACCAGGACACCATGACAGATTCCGATGGGCCGGTCCCATATCCCCCTCAGCCAGGTCAATGTACACTCAGGCTAGGCTGGCTCACACTGCTTCCAGTACTTGCGGTTCATTGGAATGCAATCATGAAGTTAGGCTAGCGAGCAGTGCACTTCCAGGTGCCGGGTGCTGTTGTGGTGCTATACGTGTTATGTGATGCTATTTGTGTAATGCGGTGCGATACATGGAGTGCGGTGCTATACATGTAATGCAGTGCTATATGTGTAATGTAGGGCTATTCCTGTAATAATGTGGTGGCTATGTATGTAATCAGGGGCGGATTGGCTACTGGGACAGATTCCACTGCGCTGGTCCCGTGTCTGCGTTTCACTATTTCTGTGTGCTCCCTCCCTGTACTGTGCTGTATGTAGTGTGTGCTCCCTCCCTGTACTGTGCTGTATGTAGTGTGTGCTCCCTCCCTGTACTGTGCTGTATGTAGTGTGTGCTCCCTCCCTGTACTGTGCTGTATGTAGTGTGTACTCCCTCCCTGTACTGTGCTGTATGTAGTGTGTGCTCCCTCCCTGTACTGTGCTGTATGTAGTGTGTGCTCCCTCCCTGTACTGTGCTGTATGTAGTGTGTACTCCCTCCCTGTACTGTGCTGTATGTAGTGTGTGCTCCCTCCCTGTACTGTGCTGTATGTAGTGTGTGCTCCCTCCCTGTACTGTGCTGTATGTAGTGTGTGCTCCCTCCCTGTACTGTGCTGTATGTAGTGTGTGCTCCCTCCCTGTACTGTGCTGTATGTAGTCTGTGCTCCCTCCCTGTACTATGCTGTATGTAGTGTGTGCTCCCTCCCTGTACTGTGCTGTATGTAGTGTGTGCTCCCTCCCTGTACTGTGCTGTATGTAGTGTGTGCTCCCTCCCTGTACTGTGCTGTATGTAGTCTGTGCTCCCCCTCCCTGTACTGTGCTGTATGTAGTGTGTGCCAGACTTGCCTACTCTCCCGAAATGGCCGGGAGGCTCCCAAAAATCGGGTGACCCTCCCGGCCCCCCGGAAGAGCAGGCAAGTCTCCCGATTACAGGGGTCCCCCCAAGCCCGGCCACCCACTTAGCGAGTAGAGTGGGCGGTCCGGGCAGGCAATGACGCGATTCTTGTTGAATCGCGTCATCGTAGCCACGCCCCCTGCTGTATAATGCCATTATAGCGGCATTACACAGCGGGGGGCGGGGCTTACACGGCACGATCCCCATAGTCACGCCCCCGGGCCACCTCTGCCACGCCCCAGGGGGGCCGGGAGGGTCACCCGCTTTTCGGGAGCCTCCCGGCCATTCCGGGAGGGTAGGCAAGTATGCCCTGTACTGTGCTGTATGTAGTGTGTGCTCCCTCCCTGTACTGTGCTGTATGTAGTGTGTTCCCTCCCTGTACTGTGCTGTATGTAGTCTGTGCTCCCCCTCCCTGTACTGTGCTGTATGTAGTGTGTACTCCCCCTCCCTGTACTGTGCTGTATGTAGTGTGTGCTCCCCCTCCCCGTACTGTGCTGTATGTAGTGTGTGCTCCCTTCCTGTACTGTGCTGTATGTAGTGTGTGCTCCCTCCCTGTACTGTACTGTGCTGTATGTAGTGTGTGCTCCCTCCCTGTACTGTGCTGTATGTAGTGTGTGCTCCATCCCTGTACTGTGCTGTATGTAGTGTGTGCTCCCTCCCTGTACTGTGCTGTATGTAGTGTGTGCTCCCTCCCTGTACTGTGCTGTATGTAGTGTGTGCTCCCTTCCTGTACTGTGCTGTATGTAGTGTGTGCTCCCTCCCTGTACTGTGCTGTATGTAGTGTGTGCTCCCCCTCCCTGTACTGTGCTGTATGTAGTGTGTGCTCCCCCTCCCTGTACTGTGCTGTATGTAGTGTGTGCTCCCCCTCCCTGTACTGTGCTGTATGTAGTGTGTGCTCCCCCTCCTTGTACTTTGAAACATATAAGGTTAAAAAAAGGGGTTTGTAGAATGAATAATTAATAAAATCAGAAGAAAAGTAAAGGCATGACAGCAGTGTCAGTAGATACTGAAAGTGGGCATATCAGTTCTTGTATATTCAGACATACAGATGTACACCAGGGAAGAGCATTGTAGCAGCATATGCATAAAGTCACACGTAAACATTAGCATACCTCCCAACATTCTGAGGGCTCAAAGAGGGACTCCTGCGCGGCCGCCCGAAAAGGGGGCGTGGTCTAACCAAAAGGGGACGTGGTCTCGCGGCACTGCCGCGATCGCGAGTCATGCCCCCGTTTTTCATCACTAAAGGGGGCATGACCAGCGCTCTGTGAGCCGCTGGCATGCCCCCTCTCCCTGTCTTCACTGAATAGACGCTGTGCGCATGCGCACAACGTCTATTCACCGCTGCTAAGCAGAGCAGCGATGACAGGAGCCTCCCAACTTCCCCTTCCACACCGCGGGACACTGCGGCCCGCGGGTGGGACAGCGGGACAGTCCCAAAAAAACGGGACTGTCCCGCGAAAATCGGGACAGTTGGGAGGTATGCATTAGCATAGCGTAAAGCAAAGGAGGCCCCAACTTTGTCTATCTCAGAATCAGGACCTCTTAGAGTGACCCCGCCCTCTTGACAGTCCCCTCCCCCTCAACAGACTCCACTCCCATTAGGGCTGCTTCCATAAATTTCCCGGGCTGGTGTTCAATCCCAATCCGCCCCTGGTAGGCAGGTCCTGTTATGGGTTGTTATTAAACATTATTTATTGAACAGTACTATATAAAATGCAACAGTAACTTATTATAATCAGTCACGATGGAGACTGTAATGCACCAACATCCGTGTAAGCTGTGTGTTGTGCTCACTCAGATGTGCCTGCAGTGCTTAGTAGCTGAGGATTCGTGGAAATGATTTATAAATGTAGGACTGCAGAATTACACCAGAACAGCAGGGGAGTAGTATTGCTGTTTTCCCTGTTTACAGTAGTTAGTTAGAACTTTTAGCTGTTCATTGTACAGAACCAGTAGAGCTTTAGTTTAATCCTTCTTTGCATATTACCATTCTGTACTTATTTCTGGGTGCCAATATCCGTATCTGAAAGAGGAAGTCAGTATATTTGGTTTCAGAGTGAACGTTGACACCTAGCCCTGCCTTTGTGAAGGAACAACAAACATAATGTGTACAAATGCTTGACTTATTAATTAATTATAGTGCATAATAGCCTTAAAACGGCCAGCTCTCCTGATAAGCTAGTGACATTCTGTACTGACTCTTCACATCACTATTACAGCAATAGAGGAGACTTCCTGCTTCTGCCAGCTCTGAGCCCTTGGAGAAATAAACTTTTTCCTTGGATCAGGGCATGGCATTTTTGTTTTTTGGTAGCCTCCAATTTATGTCAGGCAGCTTTACATTTTTGTCCCCCAAATAATTGATTTCGTCATCCAAAGTGTAAGCTTTATGTTTTCTATTGTAGATATTGCAGGAACTAAACTACTTTGTGTTATCCTGATCATGTCAAGGTTTCATAATTTGTGACATAAAAAAAAATATTTATGTATACGTATACATTACTGCTCCAGAGCCTTTGTTATCTTGTACTCATGTCCCATCCTGAATATCACTGGGAAGATGGTGCTACTGTACATAGGAGGGGGGAACCATTGGCAGTAGGTAGGGAGTGGAGCGCGGGAAAGGGGGGGGGGGTTGGTACTGCACACGGGCTCCTTGGCCATTTATACGCCTGTGTGCTCCTTCTGTATTTGATATTTAATTTATATTTTGCAAGGACTGTCATTTTTACTTTTTGCTACCTTGCAAATAAACAATAAGGATGATTTGGGGCCGGATGTGCTTTCCTTTGTAACAGCAATATTATCAATATATATTTAACGGCTTTAGTGGTACAGTAACAGCAAGGCCAGACCCTCCATTAGGCAATGTGGGCTCCTGCCTAGGACCCAGTGTGCATTGAGAGGTCCGTATTGCCCTAACAAATGGAGAGCATGGTGCAGTTCATACGGGGACAATACTTGGAGGAGAGTTGGGTAAAATCTCAGAGCTGACACTCAAAGCTTTTGGGTGGCTGGTCCAATGTGCAAATTACACGATTAGTGATAAAAAAAGGTTGGTAAACACTGGCTAAGATTACATTGCAAATAATCTGTGCCTACATTGCAGATAAAGATAACAAAATAGAATGTACTTTTTTTTTTTTTGCATTCAAAGGCTTTATTTGGAAATGCCATACAGTTTACCCTATGGGAGTACAACTAAATACACTATTTGACATGCATGCTACTGTATTTCTGTATCCTGCAGTGCTCTTCTGTCAGAGAAGGACACATAACTCACATCTTATACCTTCAGTGTCATACATTTATTTTCATTAAATCTCTATGTATAATAATGTGTGGATGGACTGTTGGGTCTGTCCGACTTGGCATTAGATACATTGTTAAGTGGCAATCTGATACATTTCTAAACAATGCTAAATTAATGGAAGGGGTGCACCCTATTAGATTTTTCTGCAAGAACCATTTCCTGTCACTGTATATCTCAGTAGGCAGCTATGTTTTAAACAAAACCTTATATTGTTTTCCTTAGTGATAGCATGATAAAATCGAGCCACTCAGGGCGGTTATCACAGTAGGCACTTTACTTGCAGGTCAGGAGGTGACACTGTACCAATAAATCTTTTCAAACCCTACAAGAAATTGACCGCACACAACTATTCGTTAATGAACTCTCTGTGGTGAGTTTACCACATCTCGCTTCCTCTTGCTAATTCACTATTAATATCCCTTTTAGTACTGGCAGTGCAGATAGCATAATATACATAATATAGATGTTATCTGGAACCTGTCTCTGTTTTGTGTTGGGCACATTATTATACATGGTGATGGCACATAAACATTGCAAATAACATTGACCTACACCTACAAAAGACAACACTGTAGTAAAAAAAATGTCTGTTAGATGATGTGAAGCTTGGCTAATTGTCCAAGTATGAATTTGACTTCTGAAAAAAGGGGCACCTTGTATGTCTTGTTTATCAGTAGCTCTGACTTGTGCATACGTTCTAAGATCAACTCAATACCTGTAAACACAAATAGCATTAAGGGAAAGGGAGATCTCTATGTGGAACGCATGCTTGCCTGATTACTGCTGTTTTTTTGGCAGGTAGTGAGCCCAAATGAGAGACAAAAAGGCACTTAATACATCTTCAGATGCCCTTCTGTTATACTGGCCCCATAGACCTGTCATAGTTACTGAAGAACCCATGGCATTGCATTCCATTATGGCAGGATGCCCCGCCATAACCAGTCAATTATAGCCTATTACCTATAGTGCCCAACCTCCCAGTTTTGGAAAGTTTTTGATTTTTAAATGGACATATATATTTCCATAATAATAGACTCTGCTCCATAGAAAAATATCAATCCTTGAGATTTTCCATTCACCAACCACACTGTTTACTGCTTGTATAGCTCCCTACTGGGACTTATCAACTTTGAAATATAATTTTTTAATCATATGTATTAACAGATCAAACCTATGTTATGAAATATAGATTGTTTTATAAACTCTGCAAAACATCACATACCAAAATAAGCTATCCTGGCAGTAAAGACGATCTAATTGTCCAGACCGATCAGTGTATTGTCTGTGTATTCCTGGCAGGCCAGCTTGTTTTGTTATGTGATGAGAAGGGGAACAACGATGTATAACCTCTTACCCCTTAGACAAGACAAAGAGGTCTATGAATGTTCATGTTTGGAGACAAATAGTGGGATATTTGCCACTTATAAAAAAAGAACAATTGATTAGTGTATATTCATTTTTTGTAAACTTTGATAACAAACAGTGTCACAAATGATATACAGTATTTGAATAACAAGTGAGATTTCATACACACATTGTTGATGTTATGATGGAACTAAGGCATATTTGACATCACTTGTCTACTATACAAAGATTAAACTTGGCAGACTGATGGATACAGATTGACAATAAAGACAGCTGAAGAGCCACAATACACTAGGGGGGGGGGGGGGATGGGACGGGGGGGGGGGTATTAAAAAAAACCCAACAGTTGCCAAGGATAAAGGTGGTTGCACGTTGTGATCAATCAGATGTTTGCCTTCTCTTTCTAAATGCCACTAGAAAAAGAGAGCTAGATTCCGATTGGCTGCCTATCTTCTTGCTGTCTTTTTTTTTGGTCTGGTCACATTCCAATGCCAATACAGGTTGAGTATCCCTTATCCAAAATGCTTGGGACCAGAAGTATTTTGGATATCGGATTTTTCCGTATTTTGGAATAATTGCATATCATAATGAGATATCATGGCGATGGGACCTAAGTCTAAGCACAGAATAAATTTATGTTTCATATACACCTTATACACACAGCCTAAAGGTAATTTAATACAATATTTTTTTTTATAACTTTGTGCATTGAAAAAAGTTTGTGTACAAAGGTTTCATTATCTCACTCTCACTCAAAAAATTCTGTATTTCGGAATATTCCGTATTTCAGAATATTTGGATATGGGATACTCAACCTGTATAGTAATTTTATTATATACCATACAAGTATTACCTTGTTTATTTATTTAAATCGATAACATTTTCCGAAAATAACATTAGTTTGCTAATTCCTTTTGACATGCAAATATAATCTACTCCGAATGGCCAAAAAGCTTATTTTTTTTATATTAATATTGCAGCAAAGCTAATGTGTGCTTTCTTTTGTTATTGGTGTTATAAATACCACTAAGAAATTCTTTGCGGTTCCTGTTTTGTCACTAACCACCTATTGAAATTGGGGAACTGCGGCACCTGTATCACTCCTATATCTCAGCCTGGATACTAAGCAGGAGAATACATGCGCTATACGTGGCAGGGAGTTTTTCTTGTAGACTGGCTTTGAGAACGTTTGTACTTTGGTGCTAAATTGCAGTGCCTAGTATGGCCATTACTGTGGTCTGTGACACATGAGTTGCTATTGTGTTTTGGCTATGGGGTCAGATTGCTGGATCTGACATGGCCACTGGGAATTTCCTTGCTTTACTTGGTCAGTGACACCGTACATCTTCAATATGTGCCATCAGTCACTGGATTTTCCATCCTGTCTGATCAATTAATACTGGTAATAATTGCAGTTAATTAATTCTGGTATTTGACTGGATAGTTGACCTATTAAACTTACATTACAATGTGGATCTAATTTTGTCTTGATTTCCCTAATTGTCCAGTTTAAACAATGCATTTATACCATTGCTAGCTAGACGAAAAAATCATACCGAAGCAATATATCTTCAGCTTTGATTGCTTATCCTACAGAGCCGGCCTTAGGCATAGGCAAACTAGGCAAATGCCTAGGGCATTTGGTATGCTTAGGGGCACCAGCAGCTTCTGCTGATTATAATGATATACAGCATGCCTATATTTTGTGTGTGACTGTGGCTGTATCTGCATACGAAATGCTACGTTGCGTGTATTCCTGGAAATAACTGTAATGTAGCATTTTGTATATGCAGATACAGCCGCAGTCGCACACAGAATATAGGCATGCCGCATATCATTTTAATCAGTAGAAGCTGCTTGTGCATTTTCATAAACAAAATGCGCCCGAAGTTAGTAGAGCTGCCAGCTGACTCATGCCAGGCATCTCTTGCAGAACTAGCTGCGGTGCTAGGGGGCACCAGCCAAATTCTTGCCTAGGGCATCATATTGGTTAGGGCCGGCTCTGTTATCCTATATTCCTCACAAAGCCAACTCTATCTCAGCCTTGTATGTGTAGCTCAAATCTTGTATGTCTACTGGTTGGAACAGGTCTATGAAACATTAAAGCAATCATACTAGAAGAGTAATTTCATATGAGGAATCAAATTTATCAATAAATGACCCTTCCTCTTAAATCTCTGACTTAAGTGATCATTACTGAAAGATGATTCTGAGCCAGTGTGACACACGGGGATATCATCATTGTATATTCACATAGGGACCTACTCAGGTCCTGATGACCTGCGACATATAGCGCAAAGTACTGATGTTCAGTACTTTGTGCTTGTGCCCGACCCATACTGCACATGTGCAGTATGGCTCTGCGACGGCAGACACAGGACAGCATCAGACAGTCTATTGGAGGTGGGGGTGGGGGGGTGGCAATAGCGTGTTGCTGCCATTGCAGGGAAGGGTGAGAACAGGATCTCCGTCAGAGGACAGAGGTTTCCTGTCCCCTTTGGTAGCCTCTGCGGTGTCCGGCTTGCCCACGGGTCACTCAGCCGGCTGATGGTGTCGGATATGATCCAATGATCCGATATCGCATCCTTGGATGCAGCTCGGAGCAGTAATGTATGCAGGAGTCGTGACGCCCATGGGGCCTAATTCAGGTTTGTAAGCAAAGCAAAAAAAAACACCACACATATCTGGGCAAAACCATGTTTGCTTTGCAGGTGGGCAGATGTAATATGCAGAGAGATTTAGATTTGGATGGGCTATATTGATTCTGTGCTTGGCAAATACTGGCTGCTTTATTTTTTACACTGCAATTCAGATTTCGGTTTGAACACACCCCACCCAAATCTTATTCTCTCTGCACATGTTACATCTGCCCTACCTGCAGTGCAACATGGTTTTACCTAGTTATGTGCTTTTAAGCGTTGCTTACAAACCTGAATCAGGCCCATAGTCTTCTAAAAATAATTTGTAAGTATTTTATCCAACCATTGATCCTAGTAAATTATTTTTATAGTGTGGAAATAGTTGATCACAGTTTAGCTACACTTGTCTGCAAAACAATTCTAAGCTTTGTTAAAAAGTTAAGAGTTTGGATCTATTAATTGCTCTAGAGCGCTAACCCTCATATTTTGGTTTTGGATTTGCATTAACTTCATGTTTTTGTTTTGCCAAAACCACCCTCATGTGTTTTGGTTCTAGTTTTGAATCTGTAGTTTTTTTTCAAAAATTGATAAAAACTGCTCAGATCACATCATTTGGGCCTATTATTTGTTCCTACAGTATTATAACATTAATTTTCATTCAATAACATTCATTTTTTAGTCTGTTTTGACCACCTCACAGCTCACAATATTATTTTCATCCAGTTTAGGCCGAGCTAGCTGGTTGGCTAAGCTAAGCGACAGCAGTTGGTGGCACAAACACATGGCAGTTCAACTTCAAACTGTTGTGGAATTCTAGCACAATTGCATGAGACTCCTAGAGCCAGTAGTGAGGATCTTCAGCCTACAACAGCCACTTGTTGTTCCCTTAGTGTTTGATACACACAGGTACTTAGGATGCCACCGGATCTTAAACCTCTAGCAGTAGGTGCTTATGCAATTTGATAGAGACCGCTAGATGATTGGCTGGCGTAAAGTGATACAGGGTATACTGAATAACCATTAAGGGAATAGCACACGCTGGGTTAACTTGCAGAGCAGAATTGAAGTCACAGCAGCAGCAAGTGAAACACTGAGAGATTGAGCAACTGATTACAGGGAAGCTGGACATGGTAGCTTGCAGGTGGAGCTGTGAAAGAGAGGTACAACAGAAATACTGAGGCAATGACTAAACACAAGTAATAAGTTAGCAATAGCAGGGACTGGTTCCAGACACAGCTGGGGTTTCCAAGACAGTGATACGCAGCATATTCATTCATAGGAATCTCACCAGGAAACAGGAATCCAGGTCACAGACCAGCAACTTGCACGGAGGTATAAGCTATAATCAGCGGGGTGGTGCAGAATTGACTTATACCCCTTTCACACCGCAGCTTGTACCCGGTATTTTGCCGTTTTAACTGGCTTCCTAAACGGGTCAAGCTGCGATGTGAAAGGGTCCCCTGCAATTTACCGTTTTCAAAATACCGGTATTTTGAAACGGTAAAAAAGAAGGGTCCTACCCGTTTCAGTCCCATTTCACTGTGCAGTGTGAAAGGGTCTGAAACGGTATTTGCAAGCCCCAGAAGATGATGGGCTGTCTCCATGTGTGATGTCACCAGCCACAACCAGGAAACAGCTTGGAAAACACAGGAGACACATGAGAGAGTGGCTTTATAAACGTTTAAATGTGAAAAACACGGAAAAAAATGGCGTGGGGTCCCCCCTCCAAAGCATAACCAGCCTCGGGCTCTTCGAGCTGGTCCTGGTTCTAAAAATGCGGGGAAAAAATTGACAGGGGATCCCCCGTATTTTTAAAACCAGCACCGGGCTCTGCGCCTGGTGCTGGTGCAAAAAATACGGGGGACAAAATGAGTAGGGGTCCCCCGTATTTTTCACACCAGCATCGGGCTCCACTAGCTGGACAGATAATGCCACAGCCGGGGGTCACTTTTATGCCGTGCCCTGCGGCCGTGGCATCAAATATCCAACTAGTCACCCCTGGCCGGGGTACCCTGGGGGAGTGGGAACCCCTTAAATCAAGGGGCCCCCCCCCCAGCCACCCAAGGGCCAGGGGTGAAGCCCGAGGCTGTCCCCCCCCATCCAATGGGCTGCGGATGGGGGGGCTGATAGCCTTTGTTGTAAATGAAAAGATATTGTTTTTTCCAGTAGTACTACAAGTCCCAGCAAGCCTCCCCCGCAAGCTGGTACTTGGAGAACCACAAGTACCAGCATGCGGGAGAAAAACGGGCCCGCTGGTACCTGTAGTTCTAATGGGAAAAAAAATACCCAAATAAAAACAGGACACAGACACCGTCGACAGTAAAACTTTATTACACACTGCCGACACACACATACTTACCTATGTTCACACGCCGACATCGGTCCTCTTCTCCATGTAGAATCCAGGGGTACCTGAAAATAAAAGTTCAATATACTCACCTCAGCCATGGTCCAGAGATAAATCCACGGACTTGGCAAAAAAAGAAAACGAACACCCGGACCTGCGGACCGAAAGGGGTCCCATGCTGACACATGAGACCCCTCTCCCCGAATGCCGGGACATCACGTGACTCCTGTCACTGAAGTCCCTTCAGCCAATCAGGAAGCGCTACTTCCGTGGCGCTCACCTGATTGGCTGTGCACTGTCTGAGCTGTCAGACAGCGCATCGCAAAGCCGCTCCATTACTTTCAATGGTGGGAACTTTGCGGCTAGCGGTGGGGTCACCCGCCGGTCAGCCGCTGACCGGCGGGTGACCCCACCGCTAGCCGCTAAGTTCCCACCATTGAATATAATGGACGGAGCTGTGCGATGCGCTGTCTGACAGCACAGACAGCGCACAGCCAATCAGGTGAGCGCCACGGAAGTAGCGCTTCCTGATTGGCTTAAGAGACCTTTCTGTGACAGCTGTCACTGACATGTCTCATTCGGGGATAGGGGTCTCATGTGTCAGCATGGGACCCCTTTCAGTCCGTGTGGTCGGTTGTCCGGTTTGTTTTTTTCTCCAAGTCCGTGGATTTATCTCTGGACCATGGCTGAGGTGAGTATATTGAACTTTTATTTTCAGGTACCCCTGGATTCTACATGGAGAAGAGGACCGATGTCGGCGTGTGAACATAGGTAAGTATGTGTGTGTCGGCAGTGTGTAATAAAGTTTTACTGTCGACGGTGTCTGTGTCCTGTTTTTATTTGGGTATTTTTTTCCCATTAGAACTACAGGTACCAGCGGGCCCGTTTTTCTCCCGCATGCTGGTACTTGTGGTTCTCCAAGTACCAGCTTGCGGGGGAGGCTTGCTGGGACTTGTAGTACTACTGGAAAAAACAATATCTTTTCATTTACAACAAAGGCTATCAGCCCCCCCATCCGCAGCCCATTGGATGGGGGGGGACAGCCTCGGGCTTCACCCCTGGCCCTTGGGTGGCTGGGGGGGGGGGGGACCCCTTGATTTAAGGGGTTCCCACTCCCCCAGGGTACCCCGGCCAGGGGTGACTAGTTGGATATTTGATGCCACGGCCGCAGGGCACGGCATAAAAGTGACCCCCGGCTGTGGCATTATCTGTCCAGCTAGTGGAGCCCGATGCTGGTGTGAAAAATACGGGGGACCCCTACTCGTTTTGTCCCCCGTATTTTTTGCACCAGGCGCAGAGCCCGGTGCTGGTTTTAAAAATACGGGGGATCCCCTGTCAATTTCCCCCCCGCATTTTTAGAACCAGGACCAGCTCGAAGAGCCCGAGGCTGGTTATGCTTTGGAGGGGGGACCCCACGGCATTTTTCTCCTGTATTTAACCATTCCATCTAAAAAAAATAATAATAATTTTAAAAAATATATAAATAATACTTGTGCCTCCAAAAAAGACAAACCAAGTACCTAATCCCATCTAATAAAAATAGATATGCTTCAAGCTGCTGGGTTCCATCGTACGACTATCCAAATTATTAATAATGAATTAATTAGTGATTAATAATAATGTGTGGGCCAGAAAAGTCCATTTATAATGACAACCACTGTTTTCTATGGGTGAAACGGGTTCAGTGTGAAAGTTACCAAAACGGGAATGAAATGGTAATTTACTGGTTACAACATGAGATGTGAAAGGGGTTTAACTGCTCAGACCCGTTTTAAGAACCGTTTCAAATACCATTTCAAAAGCAGGTTTTGCGATGTGAAAGCAGCATTACTTATACAGAGAGCAGGACCAAGCAGAGCAGCCAGAATGGGGAGGTCTGCTAAGTAAATACTTTCTTGCAGCTGCAGTGCTGCACATAGCCCAAGTGTCTGGGCTGCTAGGTAACTGCAGCCACTGTAGTTATCTGATGCCCCAGTTGCCTAATAACCAGCGGGACCGTCGGGCATTGCGGCTGGAAGATGTGGTGTCCTAATTTCCTAGCAATAACCGAGACCTGCCAGGGAGATGAGTCACAGTGGCAGCTCGTAACACAAACGCATCTAGAAAACAGAGTGGCACTGAGATAGCAGGCCGGATAGCAGTTTTATAAACTATACGACCCCATAAAAATTAACTAAAAATGTTTCCTTTAATCAAGAACTAGATCAGATAGAAGGAAGAGAGGATTGATTCAGAAGTTAATTTAATTTAATTCTTTTATTTCCAAAAATGTTAATCAAGGGGGTATTGGGGATGGTAATTATCAACAATTCTTCTGGCCTTTTTTCTTCCCAGTTCCTGTAAAAGAAAGAAAGAAGGATTAGCTTAGAATTTGACAGCAGATAAGAACCACTTGACTTATCGGGAGGCATTTGATATGCCGGCTGTCGGGATCCCGGCACTCACCATACCGACGCCGGAATCCCGACAGCTGGCATACCGACAACTATTCTCCCTCTTGGGGTGTCCATGACACCCCTGGAGGGAGAATAAATAGCATGGAAAGCCACTGAGCCCGCAAGGGGCTCTTTTGTGCTCACCCCGTTGCCTGCATGCCAGCGATCAGTATCCCGGCGCCGGTATGCTGGGTGCTGGGATCCCAAGTGCTGGCATAACATACTACGCCCGACTTATCTAATGCACACACACTACAGTTAATAATCTCTTTGTTGTGAGTTTATTAAACTACCAGTATTTGGGATTGTGTAAGGAAACCGAAGTACCTGGAGGAAACCCACTCAAACACGGGGAGAATATACAAACTCCACACAGTTAGGAGCATGGTGGGTATTGAACCCAGGACATCAGTGCTGTAATGCATTAATGCTAACCATTACACCATCCGTACTGCTCTAGTTAGTTGGTTAGTTAGTTAATTTAATTTGAGAGAGGGGATGCTGCTGCCCACTAGTGTATGGGGTCAGGCTGTCGTGTCATTAGGCCCCACCCCCACCTTGGGAAAATGTTGGTTTATTTACACCACGATTACAATGATTATCTCCCTTCATTAGGCAGTGGCTGGGTTGCAGGAGGTCTGGCCACTCATGCAGGGGTGTGAGGAGAGTAGGTAAGTATTATCCAATAGCCATAACCACTACTAGCACACAATAGCACCAACACTATGCTTGGTGCAAGAGATCTGTCTGTAAGCATATGATATCTGTGTATGCTCACCACTGCATCATTTGCCATTATGTTCACAGTCCCACAACACACCCTCGGACACAACCTATTTGCAAACACCAAACTTGCCTACTCTCCCGGGTCAGCCAGGAGACTCCAAAAATTGAGTGTCCCCCCCCCCCCAGAAGGGGAGACTAGTCTCCCAGAGCCAGCATTACCCCCACCCCTCCCCCCTCAGCCTCCCTGTAGGCGTCCTTTAAAGTAGGCAGTCTGGGGAGGCTGATGACGCTATCATGTCATCGTAGACCAGTCATCGTAGACCACACCCCGGTTTTCAATGCTGGTAATTTGGGCATTGAAAAGCGGATTCAGGGCCAGAATGATGAATGATGAAATCATGTGTTCATGCCACTGCTTCGCCAACCGATGCTTAGGTCAGGCCCCCTGTTGCACCGACCTGGCTACTCCCTCCTGGATGGGGCAGCCAGAAAGTCGGTATGTATGGCAAACTCTCAGCTGCTGCCCAGTTGCACCCACTCAGCCTAAAAAGGATATGTGCCTGAGATGTGCATAGGCAAATGCAGGAAGGAGGGGGGGGGGGTTTCTGGTTGCCTGGAAACCCCTATTCTCTTGGCAAGTGGCTCAAATTATGACAACGATAGCACTGTATAATTATTACTAGAGCTTCCGCCACATCATGCAGTGTACGGGACAGAGCTTCACATGCCCAATGGTAGCAGCTCCTTCTACCAAGTTTGCTGTGTGTGGATCTGAGTCCTCAATCAGTGCACTGAACCAGAGAATAGCTACCAGGAAGAAAAGACAGGGGTCTTACCATGAGGTGGGAGAATGTTTCAGTGTAGTACTGTATCTATTATGTTTGTGTATTTATTTATTTATTTATTTATTATGATATGTTTAACCTTTTTCTGGCCACTATATTTTTTAAATGTTGGATACAGACTATTCTAAAGACCATCTATACTGTTAAATATTAATACTGTGTTCCTTACATTATCCAGTGTGTAAAAAGACCAATGTTTACCTTAATGTCCAGGATCATTACTAGGGTCTCCTACCGCTCCCCCAGACTCCCACACTTGCCCCAATGTTCCGCAGAGCGGGAGATTGTGGACTGTATTTGGAAACCCCCCTCTAGAAATCCTGCGCTTGCCACTGGTGTGTGTGACTCTGTGTCACCTGTAGTTGCTCAAAGTTGCCTATGCTTAGCTACAGAGCATGCGTAGTGCAAATCATTGTCAGAAAATTGTCCAAACCCTAAAGCGGAAATGCTTTTGTCTCCAAAGCAATTGGTTTAGTGGAAAGATCTCTATACCCATGCATAAAAAGCCAACTATACAATCCATTAGGTATAGTGGTAACACAATTACATTTTGTATTGTAATACAGAATTTGAGCAAGCAACAAACTACATATCAAGCAAAATAAGTTATTGGGCCACATGTAATGCTACCAGAGTTTGGAGGCCGTGCGGGATGCCGACCAAGCTCAGACTTTTTTTAAAGGGGCAATCACTTACAAGGCGTGGTTTAGCCTTGTAAGTGATTGCCCCTTTAAAAAACGTCCGAGTTCAGCCGGCATCCCACACGGCCGCTGAACTCGGGTGGCATTACATCCCGCCTATTATGTTCTAGCCGGAATGGAAGGTTTCAGGCTGAGAACTCATTTCCTGAAAACTATTATACTGACACATGAACAGTATCAAAGGCATGTTGCGGAAAATCCCCTGCAAAAGGTAAGTATCCCAGAATGTAACAAATGTGGGCCTGCAGCACTGGCAGTATCTCTGATACAGTATCTGACATAGGCAATGGTCCACCCATTTCTGACCACAAAAGCAAATATCATAGATTTTTATGGGGGCTGCGAAACTGAGATTTCTCTTTGCTTGACTCTGGTGGCTAGCTCCATCTTCAGATGGTTGAATCCTATAGTAGCCTATGGGCTACTATAACTGATATTTTACTGTAGACACACCGAGTCCAAACCTGGAAGCAAAGTGATAGCCGTTCGCTTAGACAGAGCTTTGTCAGAAAGCTCTGTCCTGGAGCCTCAACAATACTATATGCATGCCCGTGCGGTGGGGTGAGGCAGGTGAGGCAGAGCCTTTCCTGTCATACTAACGTTTGTACCAGAGTTTTGATTGTACACTGCTCAAAAAAATAAAGGGAACACTAAAATAACACATCCTAGATCTGAATGAATGAAATATTCTTATTAAATACTTTGTTCTTTACATAGTTGAATGTGCTGACAACAAAATCACGCAAAAATTATCAATGGAAATCAAATTTATTAACCCATGGAGGTCTGGATTTGGAGTCACCCTCAAAACTAAAGTGGAAAAACACACTACAGGCTGATCCAACTTTGATGTAATGTCCTTAAAACAAGTCAAAATGAGGCTCAGTAGTGTGTGTGGCCTCCACGTGCCTGTATGACCTCCCTACAACCCACACAAGTGGCTCAGGCAGTGCAGCTCATCCAGGATGGCACATCAATGCGAGCAGTGGCAAGAAGGTTTGCTGTGTCTATCAGCATAGTGTCCAGAGCATGGAGGCGCTACCAGGAGACAGGCCAGTACATCAGGAGATGTGGAGGAGGCCGTAGGAGGGCAACAACCCAGCAGCAGGACCGCTACCTCCGCCTTTGTGCAAGGAGGAACAGGAGGAGCACTGCCAGAGCCCTGCAAAATGACCTCCAGCAAGCCACAAATGTGCATGTGTCTACTCAAACGATCAGAAACAGACTCCATGAGGGTGGTATGAGGGCCAGACGTCCACAGGTGGGGGTTGTGCTTACATCCCAACACCGTGCAGGACGTTTGGCATTTGCCAGAGAACACCAAGATTGGCAAATTCGCCACTGGCGCCCTGTGCTCTTCACAGATGAAAGCAGGTTCTCACTGAGCACATGTGACAGACGTGACAGAGTCTGGAGACGCCAAGGAGAAAGTTCTGCTGCCTGCAACATCTTCCAGCATGACCGGTTTGGCAGTGGGTCAGTAATGGTGTGGGGTGGCATTTCTTTGGGGGGCCGCACAGCCCTCCATGTGCTCACCAGAGGTAGCCTGACTGCCATTAGGTACCGAGATGAGATCCTCAGACCCCTTGTGAGACCATATGCTGGTGCGGTTGGCCGTGGGTTCCTCCTAATGCAAGACAATGCTAGACCTCATGTGGCTGGAGTGTGTCAGCAGTTCCTGCAAGACGAAGGCATTGATGCTATGGACTGGCCCGCCCGTTCCCCAGACCTGAATCCAATTGAGCACATCTGGGACATCATGTCTCGCTCCATCCACCAACGCTACGTTGTAACACAGACTGTCCAGGAGTTGGCTGATGCTTTAGTCCAGGTCTGGGAGGAGATCCTTCAGGAGACCATCCGCCACCTTATCAGGAGCATGCCCAGGCATTGTAGGGAGGTCATTCAGGCACGTGGAGGCCACACACGCTACTGAGCCTCATTTTGACTTGTTTTAAGGACATTACATCAAAGTTGGATCAGCCTGTAGTGTGTTTTTCCACTTTAATTTTGAGGGTGACTCCAAATCCAGACCTCCATGGGTTAATAAATTTGATTTCCATTGATAATTTTTGTGTGATTTTGTTGTCAGCACATTCAACTATGTAAAGAACAAAGTATTTAATAAGAATATTCCATTCATTCAGATCTAGGATGTGTTATTTTAGTGTTCCCTTTATTTTTTTTGAGCAGTGTATAAAGTATATGAAAAATACAAAGAATGTGTTTGAAATATCTTCTTTGCATTATTCTAATAATTTTTATAGCCAAAACTCTGGAGTAAAAAGTCTATGGCAGTTGAGGCAGCGCCTTACCTGCTGACCTTTTCCGCACTTCTCAGATCAAAACTCACCAAATTTCCAGAAGTTTATACTGCTGCACCTGTGTATAATGCCCACATATACCCTTTGGCTCATATGTTGCGTTTAAATTTGGCTCTGCTGCTAGCCAGTGCCTCCTGAGCCATTTAGCTCACCACACGTCACTGGCATGCAGTCATTTTCATTACTGCATTGGGAGTGGGGTTGATATTTTCATGCCACAGCCTCATGTTAAATGCAGTGTGTGGTAAACATGCCCCCTTGACACTTATTGGTTTTCACTGTAAAACAGTAGCATCTGTGTGTTACCTGAAGGTGCAGCCATCTGAAAAGAGAAAAAAAAAATGGCTATGAATTAAAAAAAAAATGTGTTTGTGTTTTTCTCAGATAACCTGCTGTAGCAGTGACTCCCCTGCATGAATGCTCTGTTGAAAGGAGGAATCTGTGACCACTAATTGTTTAGTAAACAGTATTTCAGGTATAAATAGCTATTTCTAAAAGAAGACAGATTAGCTATGACCTTTCCTAGCATACAAAAGGTGTGTAACGTCTAGTGAAATGAAACCCAGAACAATTGTGAGGTTAATTCTATGTCTTCAAAAAATATTCCTACTAAATATAGGGGTATATGCAATCAGCGGCTAATCGCGGCAATTTTTCGGCCGTTTTTTAATTCGACACAATTCGACCGTCTAATTTCGGCAAGTGGGTGCCGAAATTGACCATATTCAATAAAAAACGGATTCGACAGTCCCGCTGATGAAAAACGGCCGATTTGACGGATTTTGTCCCGATTTTTAAAAAACGGGAAAAAACCCGGAAAAATTGCGTGGGGTCCCCCCTCCAAAGCATAACCAGCCTCGGGCTCTTCGAGCTGGTCCTGGTTCTAAAAATCCGGGGGAAAAATGGACAGGGGATCCCCCGTATTTTTAAAACCAGCACCGGGCTCTGCGCCTGGTGCTGGTGCAAAAAATACGGGGGACAAAAAGAGTAGGGGTCCCCCGTATCTTTTACACCAGCATCGGGCTCCACTAGCTGGACAGATAATGCCACAGCCGGGGGTCACTTTTATACAGCGCCCTGCGGCAGTGGCATTAAATATCCAACTAGTCACCCCTGGCCGGGGTACCCTGGGGGAGTGGGGACCCCTTCAATCAAGGGCCCCCCCCCAGCCACCCAAGGGCCAGGGGTGAAGCCCGAGGCTGTCCCCCCAATCCAAGGGCTGCGGATGGAGGGCTGATAGCCTTGAGAAAATGACAAGAATATTGTTTTTTCCTGTAGTACTACAAGTCCCAGCAAGCCTTCCCCGCAAGCTGGTACTTGGAGAACCACAAGTACCAGCTTGCGGGAGAAAAACGGGCCCGCTGGTACCTGTAGTACTACTGGAAAAAAAATACCCAAATAAAAACAGGAGACACACACCTTGAGAGTAAAACTTTATTTCACACCTGCCGACACACACATACTTACCTATGTTGACCCGCCGACTGCCACGTCTCCTGATCCGACGATCCGGGGTACCTGTGAATAAAATTATACTCACCTCAATCCAGTGTCCAGATATAAATCCTCGTACTTGGCAAAACAAATAAACGAACACCCGACCAAGCGGACTGAAAGGGGTCCCATGTTTACACATGTTTACCCTTTCCCCGAATGCCGGGACCCCACGTGACTCCTGTCACAGAGGTCCCTTCAGCCAATCAGGAAGCGCTACTTCGTTGCACTCACCTGATTGGCTGTATGCGCATGTGAGCTCAGACAGCGCATCGCACAGCTCCCTCCATTACTTTCAATGGTGGGAACTTTGCTGTCAGCGGTGGGGTTACCCGCGGTCAGCCGCTGACCGCGGGTGACCTCACCGCTGACGCAAAGTTCCCACCATTGAGTATAATGGAGAGGCTTTGCGATGCGCTGTCTGACAGCTCAGACGTGCAGCCAATTAGCAGAGTGCCCGGACGTTGCGCTCGCTGATTGGCTTAAGAGACCTTTCTGTGACAGCAGTCACGGGGGGGGGTCTCTGCATTCGGGGAAAGGGGTCCCATGTGTAACATGGGACCCCTTTCAGTCCGCTTGGTCGGGTGTTCGTTTATTTGTTTTGCCAAGTACGAGGATTTATATCTGGACACTGGATTGAGGTGAGTATAATTTTATTCACAGGTACCCCGGATCGTCGGATCAGGAGATGTGGCAGTCGGCGGGTCAACATAGGTAAGTATGTGTGTGTCGGCAGGTGTGAAATAAAGTTTTACTCTCAAGGTGTGTGTCTCCTGTTTTTATTTGGGTATTTTTTTCCAGTAGTACTACAGGTACCAGCGGGCCCGTTTTTCTCCCGCATGCTGGTACTTATGGTTCTCCAAGTACCAGCTTGCGGGGGAGGCTTGCTGGGACTTGTAGTACTACAGGAAAAAAACAATATTCTTGTCATTTTCTCAAGGCTATCAGCCCTCCATCCGCAGCCCTTGGATGGGGGGGACAGCCTCGGGCTTCACCCCTGGCCCTTGGGTGGCTGGGGGGGGGACCCCTTGATTGAAGGGGTCCCCACTCCCCCAGGGTACCCCGGCCAGGGGTGACTAGTTGGATATTTAATGCCACGGCTGCAGGGCGCTGTATAAAAGTGACCCCCGGCTGTGGCATTATCTGTCCAGCTAGTGGAGCCCGATGCTGGTGTAAAACATACGGGGGACCCCTACTCTTTTTGTCCCCCGTATTTTTTGCACCAGCACCAGGCGCAGAGCCCGGTGCTGGTTTTAAAAATACGGGGGATCCCCTGTCCATTTCCCCCCCGGATTTTTAGAACCAGGACCGGCTCGAAGAGCCCGAGGCTGGTTATGCTTTGGAGGGGGGACCCCACGCCATTTTTTTACGGGATTTTACCATTCCATCTTAAAAAAAACAAAACAAAAAAAAAATATTTTTAAAAATATATAAATAATACTTGTGCCTCCCAAAAAGACAAACCACGTACCTAATCCCTTCTAATATAAATAGATATGCTATTACCAATAAAAAAACACACAAAAAAACATGTTTTACATTTTTTTTATTAGATTCACCCACCAAAGTGTGGCGGATTAAAAATGACGAATTTACTGTCTAAAAGCACTGTTGTCGAATTTCCAAACTTCAATTGAATATACTTTTGTCGAATTGCCGCATTTGTACCATTGCAGAAAAGTCGAATTTGACAAATGTCGAATTTCAAAAAGTAGAATTTTGAAAGTCCATTTTTTTGACGGAAAGTACTGAATTGCATTGTCGAATTATTTTTTTTGGGCGAAAAAGTCCAGTTTTTCGACAATTTCGGGAATTCGACCGCAATTGCATATACCCCATAGTCTGCATTAATTGCTGAAGCTTTAAAGTTGTAAAAACAACCTGTATGCTTGCAAACGCAAGAAGCCTAGCAGGTAAAATGGGGGAATTGGAATTGTTAGCATCAAAGGCTGAGTATGACATTATAGGTATTACGGAAACATGGTGGGACGACTCTCACGACTGGGCTGCTTACTTGGTGGGGTATTATCTTTTCAGGAGGGACAGGGCTAACAAAAGGGGAGGAGGTATACTGTATGTCTTTATGTTAAACCATCACTTAAACCATACCTAAAGGAGGTTATCTATGAGGAGACTGGCAATAATCTGGAGTCACTATGGGTTGAAATCTCAACTGGGGGAATTGAGGCAAAAAAACTAGTCATAGGCACGTGCTACAAACAGCCAGATATTAGCATACATGAGGAAGAACAACTATTGCAGCAAATTCAAAACGGCTGTGGGATTGGGGGACATCCTAGTGATTGGGGATTTTAATTACCCGGATATAAACTGGAGTAACGATTCATGTGCTAAAGCGAGGGGCAGCAGGTTCTTAAATATGTTTAAGGGTCACTACTTGTCTCAATTAGTCAAGGACCCAACTAAGGGTAAAACTACCCTGGATCTAGTAATTACTAATAATGTGGACATTATATCAAACACTAAAGTTGGGGAGACTTTGGGTAACAGTGATCACTATATGATCACATTCGACATCAGTTTCAGGAAACAGCTACAGGGGTTCCACCAAAACATTTAGCTTTAGGAAGGCTAATTTCAGCATGCTTAGATGTGCACTTAACGAAATAGAGTGGGAGGTTCTGTTTAATAACAAGAACACTTCGGAAATGTGGGATGTTTTAAAAGGGTTGCTGGATAGCAATATTCATAACTTTATTCCGGGTTCACTACGGCTGGCCGGTGGTCGGGCTCCCGGCGACCAGCATCCCGGCGCCGGGTGCCCGACCGCCGGCTTACCGACAGCGTGGCGAGCGCAAATGAGCCCCTTGCGGGCTCGCTGCGCTCGCTACGCTACGGGCACGGTGGCGCGCTACGAGCGCCACACTATTTTATTCTCCCTCTATGGGGGTCATGGACCCCCACGAGGGAAAATAAGTGTCGGTATGCCGGCTGTCGGGCTCCCGGCGCCGGTATACTGAGCGTCGGGAGCCCGTCCGCCGGCATACAGAAGACCACCCTTTATTCCCATGGGTAGTAAACGCAGGAGTATTAAACTCAAACCGATGTGGCTTAACAAAAAGGTTAAGGCAGAAATGGATAAAAAAAAGCGGGATTTCAAAGCATTTAAATCTAATGGAAAGGAGGAGTCTTTCAAGTATTACAAGGAGTGTAATAAGAAAAGCAAAAAAGCAATAAGAGCAGCTAAAATGGAAAATGAAAAGCAAATCGCTATAGAGAGTAAAACCAATCCTAAAAAGTTTTTTAAATACATAAACGGTAAAAGGTTAAAAAAGGAGAATATAGGTCCATTAAAAGATGAATTAGGAGAATTGATAAATGATGACGAAATAAAAGTGGAAATACTGAACAAATTCTTTTCATCAGTATTTACCAGTGAAGAACTGATGGTTGGAGTAGAGGAAAAGAAAATAATATAATGTGGGCGCTCAGAAGGGATAATAGTGCAACAGCTGCTGGTTTTGTAAATATATACATTTATTGGTAAAAAAATTTTTCTAGAGATAGACACTGTATGGCTAAAAGCCTAAACATTGCATATAAACATTTAAAATAAAAATAAGAAATATATATAAAATAAAGGACTGTGTCCTAAGTCTCTGGACTTGCTGGCAATTATACACAAAGCCTATTAGATGTTATATTTTTTTGCATGCATAAGCCGGCTGTTAGTGGCTATAAAGGGTTAAAGCATATTGAGCTCAATTGTAGGTTAAAAAAAGCTGGTTAATGCTTGATAGAGCCTGTTTATACTTCACCAATACAGGGCTGGTGGGATGAGTGTCCGGTAGTATAGGCTTGTAATAATGACAGACGGACAGAATTCACGTCTGTCTGGTGTCCATAGAACTTGCTTAATCCACTGGCTGACTTAGTGGCAGGCCGCTCGGCGGCGGTTCCCTCAGGAGAGTCCTGCTAATCGTTGGTGATGTTGTATGCAGACAACCGTCGCTAGGCCAGGGAGAGGACAGGAGCAAAGGGTCCAAACAGCAAGTCCAGGATAGCAGGAGACGCTGTAGTGCCGCGTTCCGCGGCTTCCGGGTTCGGGGCTTCCGGCGGCGTTCCACCTGGTTGGAGTAGAGCATAACAATTGTGACAGTAATGATTCATGGTTAGATATTTGTTTAAGTGAAGAAGTAGCCCGGGAGAGACTAAGCAAAATTAAGATTAATAAATCATCTGGTCCTGATGGGCTTCACCCGAGGGTTCTTATGGAGCTTAGTTCACAAATAGCACGACCCCTATACTTGATTTTCAATAGTTCAATTAGATCAGGCATGGTACCGAAGGATTGGCGTATAGCTGAGGTAGTGCCAATATTTAAAAAGGGATCCAAAAATCTTCCGGGAAACTACAGACCAGTTAGTTTAACATCTATAGTGGGGAAAATATTGGAAGGAATTCTAAGGGACGGCATACAGGAGTATCTACAGTCCGCTAGGATTATTAGCAAGAACCAGCATGGGTTTGTGAGGGACAGGTCATGTCAGACTAACTTAATTAGCTTCTACGAGGAAGTGAGCAATAATCTTGATCAAGGAAAAGCAGTGGATATGGTCTTCCTAGATTTTGCAAAAGCCTTCGATACAGTTCCTCACAGGAGACTGATGATCAAATTAAAGGAGCTTGGCCTAGGAAAAACTATTTGCACATGGATAAGCAGCTGGTTGGATAGCAGGGTACAGCGAGTAGTGGTCAACGGGAAGTCCTCAACCTGGTCCCCAGTAGTCAGTGGAACACCACAAGGGTCCGTACTCAGACCACTACTGTTCAACATATTTACGAATGACCTAGAAATAGGCCTGGAAAGCACAGTGTCAATCTTTGCAGATGATACTAAACTGTGTAAGGTAATTAATTCAGAATTGGATGTGGAGTCCTTGCAGAATGATCTAGCTAAACTTGAAATCTGGGTGTCTAAATGGAAAATGAGGTTCAATACAGACAAATGCAAGGTTATGCATTTTGGGACTAAAAACAAACTTGCATCCTACATATTAAATGGGGAACGCATAGGGGAAACAGAGTTGGAAAAAG
This sequence comes from Pseudophryne corroboree, assembly GCF_028390025.1. Classification (NCBI taxonomy): domain Eukaryota; kingdom Metazoa; phylum Chordata; class Amphibia; order Anura; family Myobatrachidae; genus Pseudophryne; species Pseudophryne corroboree. The sequence continues at coordinate 141,233,601 of NC_086453.1, forward strand.
ATTTGGGGGTATTCATTGATAATAGGCTTAATAACCATACACAATGTCAAAACGCAGTAAAGAAGGCAAGTAAGGTGCTAGCGTGCATAAAAAGGGGAATTGAGACAAGGGACTCATCTGTAATCATGCCACTGTATAAGGCATTGGTATGTCTGCACCTGGAATATTGTGTTCAGTTTTGGGCACCATTGTATAAAAAAGACACCAGTGAACTCGAAAATGTTCAAAGGCGAGCTACTAAATTGATTAAAAGCCTAGAAGGACTGGACTATAAGGAAAGACTTACTAGGTTGAATATGTATACACTAGAAAAGAGGCGCCTAAGAGGAGATATTATTAATATCTTCAAGTATGTAAAGGGACATCACAAAGAGTTATCAGAGGAATTATTTATTAAAAGAACACAGTTTAGGACACGTGGGCACTCGCTGCGACTGGAGGAGAGAAAGTTCCGAACGCAACGGAGGAAAGGGTTCTTCACTGTTAGGGCAATCAGGATGTGGAATTCCCTGCCAGGGAAGGTGGTAATGGCGGACTCTGTAATTGGATTTAAAAAAGGAATGGATACATTTCTGAATGAAAAAGCTATCCAAGGTTATAATACTTAAAATATCAAGGTGGTTAATCCGGGGGTAACATGAGTTATAGTAGCTAACTAGTCATAAAACATTATTCAGTATGTAGATTCATCACAACTTAAAACAGGTTGAACACGATGGGCAATTTGCCTCTATTCATCCTCAATTACTATGTTACTATGTTAACCTGTCTACGTGAAATTTGAATAGATTGACCGCGAGTCTGGGGCTGGCTCAGGCCCCCAGCAGCTTTCAGGATTTTGATATTATGAAGTTAATTGTATATTCATTATAGTACAATGTGCTGTAGTATGATATAAAACATACACTTTCTGCTCACACCCCCTGCCTGAACTTGTGGCTGCCTGTGGCCGCAACATCCAACCTCCTTGTTTCTCTGCAGCACCCAGTATCACTCCAGCTTCCCAGTGCCTCTACAGCTCAGGCCCCCTTCTGTCTCTCCAGCTTTCCAGTATCTCTCCAGATCAAGCCCCCTTCTGTCTCTCCAGCTTTCCGGTATCTCTCCAGGTCAAGCACTCTTCTGTCTCTCCAGCTAACCAGTGTCTTTCCAGGTCCAGCATACTTTTGCCTCACCTACACCTAGCTCCAACACCCTTCTATTTCTCCAGCACCCCAGTGTCTCCCCAGTCCTCATCTGTCTCTCCAACTCCAGCCCCTTAAATCCTCCAGCTCAACCATCTACATCCCCTGACTCTAGCCCCCTATGCTTACATTATTCTGAGTCTACTGATACTGGCTACTCCTCTTTACGGCACTGCTCATCTGCTTCTCAGAGATGCAGCTTGTTGTCATGATGTCATGCACGCTTCTCCCATTAAATACAAAAAAAACATTACTTCGCTCATGGCCGGATTAAGCCTCTTGAGGGTGCCCAGGGCACTTAAGACAGCGGTCCTCAGTGGAAGGGGTGGGTGGGAGTGTATATTAGATTGTGTACACCTCCCAACATGACCCATTCCAGGAGGTGCAAAATGCTCTCTACCTGGACTTCCCTCTAAATATATGATTTGTGTCACCTGTGTTGAACTATTTAATTGAAAAGAAGGGTGTTTCAACACAGGTGATTGCAATCATAATTTAAGAAGGAAGTCCAGGTAGAGCATTTTGTCCCTCCTGCAATGGGTCATTTTGGGAGGTATGGATTGTGTATATTACATCTAAACCAATGGTGTATATTAGGATCAGACTGCGGGAAATGTGGGTTAGGATTAAGGAGGTTAGGGATTAGGGGTAGTATACTTCCCAACGTTTCGCTGATTTATTCAGCGTCATTAGGATAAACAGACATAAAACAAGACTCACCATATATTCCTTTACCACACCGCGTGCATCACAGAATCCAGATGTTGGTCTGTGGCGCCTAAATGATGTCACATCAATCTATCCGTATCTATGGTGGTTAAATTAAACAGATACAAATGGTTCAGTAGCAAAAAAGAACAGTGCAATGTTTTAAATACAATGTATAAACTATTACTATGTTACACATTACTAAGATAAATAGAAAATGAGACATAAGTATGCAGAGCATCACAAATGTCAAGCAATAAGATCATAAAAAGCAATCGAAACCTGGGTAGTCGTTTAACCCTTTAGGTGAAAGTGTTTCAAGCCTGAAAATCTACCTAGACTCACACTTAAGTGGTTTTAAAAAATTGATTATCACCATTAATATCAGGCGGGATAAGGTCAATGATTTTGTACCTTAAAGATGCTAGACCATGTCCAGCCTACATAAAATGACATGCTGGTCACTGCGGCCAGTCTTGATAGACTGATGAAATATGACCATATCTTACACAAGACACAGCAAAAACTCTAGTCCATGGTCTTATTATCTCCTGCATTGATTATTGTAATAGTCTCCTGACCGGTATTCCCAAACATAGGCTCTCACCACTACAATCCATTTTGAAGGCTAATCTTCCTTGCTAGACATTCATCGTCTGCAGATCCACTCTGTCAGTCCCTCCATTGGTTACCAGTATTCTACCGTATTAAATATAAAATACATTTACTGACATACAAGGCTATTAACCAAACTGCACCAACATACATATCTTCACTCATCTCAAAAATCTCCCTACCCGACCTCTCCGCTCTGCACAAGATCTACATCTCTTATCCACGCACATTACTTGTTCGCACTCAAAATTACAGGACTTTATCCAGGCTTCACCCACTCTGTGGAATGCCCTTCAACGCACAATAAGACTCGCCTCTAGTCTCCAAACCTTTAAACGTTCCCTGAAAAATCACCTCTTCATACAAGCCTATCAAATTCCAGACCCACCCACATAACCTTCAGTGCTTCCCTATCTAATTACATCCTCTCTGTACAGTATACATAATATCACATATCTTGTCTTTCTTTACTCTCACACCCTCCTGACACTTGGCCAACATTGCGGGGTGATCATATCATACAACCCATTAAGAACCTAGCAATCTGATGGACCATTATGCAATAGGTAGCATCTATCCTTGTGTATAAATGCCTATTTCCCTATAGATTGTAAGCTTGCGAGCAGGGTCTTCCTACCTCTATGTCTGTCTGTTTTTACCCAGTTTTGTTCTATTACTGTTGTTCTAATTGTAAAGCACAACGGAATATTCTGCGCTACATAAGAAACTATTTAAATAGCTGTACGGATCGCTATCCGATGCTCCCTCAAAGTCCTGCCTGTTTTGCCTACATAATTGAGGCCACAAAGCCAATATAATTGAGGCCACATGGCACCAGCTGCTTCGCAACATTAATGCCATAAATGTATACTGCCCAAAAAGTCTTTAGTTATCTGCAACAATAATGTATTGCACATCTGGATGTATCTAGCAAATAAGAGCACGGGTATTTTGTTCAGATGTTGATTAAAACATTTAAGCTTACAGCCCCATCATCAAGGGATCCCACATTTTTGCAAGTTCCTACAGTAGCAAAATGCCTAACACACAACTAAATTGCAGTCAAATGAATGCACCTCTTGTATTGTGTGGGTTTTTCATTTCTCTGATTAAAGGAAATAGTTTGACACAGGGTGAGAAATTGATTATAAATGAACAAACTTTATTATACAAAGTAACAAATAACATAGTAACATAACATAGTAACATAGTAATTGAGGTTGAATAGAGGCAAAATGCCCATCGTGTTCAACCTGTATTAAGTTGAGTTGATTATAATGTACCTGCTTGTCACAACTGAGGGCCTGAGCTGACGGGAGGCAGCCTCAGTTGTAGGGGCTGAGATGTACCGGAACCTGGGAGGTTGTATCAGACCCCTGGACATGTAAGTAACATGAATAATAACTGCCCGAAGGCGTGACCACGACAACTTGGATAAAAGTCAATGATGTTTATTATGACAACTCCGCAACACAGCAGCAGTAAAAGAAAACGTAAAAGTCAGCAAAGAATAAATACAGTTCCTGGGTACTACAGGATGGCAGGAGCCACAGGGCACTGGTAGTGTGAGATAGTTCTTATGATCTTCTAGATGGAAAGTCCTTACCAGGCCCGACTGTAGCAATGGAGATAACCCAGGATTGTGCCAGCTGGTGTTCCAGGAAAAGCTGGGTTGCTGAAGATAAAACAGCTGCTGTGGATACTGGCTGGAACCAGACTGTTGTTAGCACGGAGTGGATACTGGCTGGAACCAGTTAAATAATAAATGAACTTGGGAGCGATGAAATATGAACTGAAATGTAGAACTTGAGAGCGGAGAAATAATAATACCGGTGGAGAGTGGTAAAGTGTAGAAAGGACACCGGCCCTTTAAGGGAAGCTGTACTCTGCTGGAAGCTGAGCTGGAAGCAGGTAATGTTGTAGCTGGAAACAGATGAATCCACAATGGATTGGAGAGTCAGGCTACACCGCAGGTGGAATGCTGGTGCGGGTCTCTATGGTGGAAGTCTTGAGACAGGAGCTGGAACCTGGAAGACAATCACAGGAGAGAGACAAACAGGAACTAGATTTGACAACCAAAGCACTGACGCCTTCCTTGCTCAGGCACAGTGTATTTATACCTGCAGCAAGGAAGGGATTGGCTTGGCAATTATGCAGATTAACAATACTGAGAACAGATTGGTGGAAATGATCAGCTGACAGAATCCAAGATGGCTGCGCCCATGCAGACACTTGGAGGGAAGTTTGGTTTGTAATCCATGTGGTAATGAAAACAGTAATGGCGGCACCGGCCACCGGAGACAGGAGGCGCCAGGCTGACAGATGCACATCCAACCACGCGGACACAGCGGAGGCCGCGGCTGACGTAATCGCCACTCAGACACTCTGCATGCAGAAGTTCAGGGACGGCGGCGGAGGCCGCGGGAGACGCCATGCCAGGTGTAATATGGCGTTTACTGTGACAGCGTCCCAGAGTGACAGGAGAGGATACAGGAATGTACACATCAGGATAACAGATGGGATCCGGTCCTGGAGCGCTGAGCCAGCCTTAGGAGGCATCTGATGGGTAAGAAATGGCATCCAGATACCCGGATCGTGACACTGCTAAAGTAATGTTTTATGACTAGTTAACAACTATAAATCATGTTACACCCGGATTATCAACGTCAATATTTTAAATGTTATAACCTTGGATATCATTTTCAATCAGAAATGTATCCAATACTTTTTTAAATGCATTTACAGAGTCCGCCATTACCACCTTCCCTGGCAGGGCATTCCAAATCCTTATTGCCTTAATAGTGAAGAACCCTTTCCTCCGCTGCGTACGGAATTTTCTCTCCTCCAGCCTCAGCGAGTACCCACTTGTCCTAAACAGAGTTCTTTTAATAAATAATTCCTCTGATAACTCTTTGTAATGTCCCTTTACATATTTGAAGATATTAATGTCTCCTCTTAGACGCCTCTTTTCCAGTGTATACATATTCAACCTAGTAAGCCTTTCCTCGTAATTCAGTGTCTCTAACCCTTTAATCAATTTAGTAGCTCGCCTTTGAACCCTTTTGAGGTCACCGATATCTTTTTTATACAATGGTGCCCAAAACCGAACACAATATTCCAGGTGCGGACATACCAATGATTTGTACAGCGGCATGATTACATCCTTGTCCCTTGTGTCAATTCCCCGTTTTATGCACACTAGCACCTTACTTGCCTTCTTTACTGCGCTTTGACATTGTATATGGTTATTAAGCCTATTATCAATGAGTACCCCTAAATCTTTTTCCAATACTGTTACCCCTAGACTTTCCCCGTTGAATTTGTAGGATGCAAGTTTGTTTTTAGTCCCGAAATGCATAACCTTGCATTTTTCTATATTGAACCTCATTCTCCATTTAGACACCCAGATTTCAAGTTTAGATAAATCATTCTGCAAAGACTCATAGTAACATAGTATCTAAGGTTGAAAAAAGACAATTGTCCATCGGGTTCAACCTATTTGTGGTCTCCTATGCACGATTATTTTGTATAAAATTTTGACTGAAGTTGCTGACTGCCGTTCCGATTAACCCCTCTTTTTTTATAATAACCATAGTGCGTGACTATGCCCTGTAACCCTGGATATCCTTATTCATTAGGAATTTATCTAACCCATTCTTAAAGGTGTTGACTGAGTTGGCCATTACAACTCCCTCAGGCAGGGAATTCCAAACACGTATCGTCCTTACCGTAAAAAAGCCTTTACGCCGTATTGTGTGGAATCTCCTCTCCTCTAACCTGAGCGAGTGTCCACGAGTTCTCTGTGTTGATCTAACCAAAAACAGGTCCTGCGCAAGATCTGTATATTGTCCCCTTATATATTTGTAAATGTTGATCATGTCCCCTCTTAATCTCCTCTTTTCCTTTAATCTCCTCTTTTCCTCCACATCTATTTCCAAATTAATTACCCTACACAGTTTAGTATCATCTGCAAAGATTGACACTGTGCTTTCCAGGCCTATTTCTAGGTCATTGATAAATATGTTGAACAGTAGTGGCCCGAGTACGAACCCTTGTGGTATTCCGCTGACTACTGGTATCCAGCTTGAGGACTTCCCATTGACCACTACTCGCTGTACCCTGTTATCCAGCCAGTTACTTATCCATGTACAATCAGTTTTTCCTAGACCAAGCTCCTTTAATTTGATGATCAGTCTCCTGTGAGGCACTGTACCGAAGGCTTTTGCAAAATCTAAGTAGACCACATCCACTGTTTTTCCCTGGTCAAGATTATCGCTCACTTTCTCATAGAAGCTAATTAAGTTAGTTTGACTTGATCTGTCCCTCACAAACCCATGCTGGTACTTGCTAATAATCTTAACGGTCTTTAGATACTCCTCTATGCTATCCCTTAGAATTCCTTCCAATATTTTCCCCTCTATAGACGTCAAACTAACCAGTCTGTAGTTACCTGGATGATTTTTGGATCCCTTTTTAAATAATGGCACTTCCTCAGCTCTACGCCAGTCCTTCGGTACCATGCCTGATCTAATTGAACTATTGAAAATCAAGTATAGGGGTCTTGCTAGTTGTGACCCAAACTCCATAAGAACCCTCGGGTGAAGTCCATCAGGTGATTTATTAATCTTAATTTTGCTTAGTCTCTCCCGCACTACTTCTTCACTTAAACAAGTATCTAACCACAAATCATTACTGTCACTATCTTTATGCACTACTCCCACCATCAGCTCTTCTCTGGTGAACACAGATGAAAAAAAATTGTTCAGTATTTCCGCTTTTATTTCGTCATCATTTATCAATACTCCAGATTCATCTTTTATTGGACCTATGTTCTCCTTTTTTAACCTTTAACTGTTTATGTATTTAAAAAACTTTTTAGGATTGGTTTTACTTTATAGCGATTTGCTTTTCATTTTCCATTTTAGCTGCTCTTATTGCTTTTTTGCTTTTTTTATTGCATTTCTTGTAATACAGGAATGACTCCTCCTTTCCATTAGATTTAAATGCTTTGAAAGCATGCTTCTTTTTATCCATTTCTGCCTTGACCTTCTTGTTAAGCCACATCAGTTTGAGTTTAGTACTCCTGCATTTACTGCCCATGGGAATACATTTGTGAATATTGCTATCTAGCAACCCTTTTAAAGCATCCCACATTTCCGAAGTGTTCTTGCTATGAAACAAAACTTCCCACTCAATGTCATTAAGTGCACATCTCAGCATACTGAAATTAGCCTTCCTAAAGTTAAATGTTTTGGTTGAACCCTTATAACTATGTTTACTGAAACTGATGTCGAATGTGATCATATAGTGATCACTGTTACCCAAAGTCTCCCCAACTTTAGTGTTTGATATAATGTCCACATTATTAGTAGTTACTAGATCCAGAGTAGTTTTACCCCTAGTTGGGTCCCCGACTAGTTGAGACAAGTAGTGGTCCTTTAACATATTTAAGAACCTGTTGCCCCTTGCTTTAACACATGAATCATTACTCCAATTTATATCAGGATAATTAAAATCCCCAATCACTAGGATGTCCCCCAATCCCGCAGCCCATTCGATTTGCTGCAAGAGTTGTTCTTCCTCATGTATGCTAATATCCGGCTTTTTGTAGCACGTGCCTATGACTAGTTTTTTTGCATCAATACCCCCACTTGAGATTTTAACCCATAGGGACTCCACATTATCGCCAGTCCCCTCATTAATAACCTCCTTTAAGTATGGTTTAAGAGATGGTTTAACATAAAGACATGCACCTCCTCCTCTTTTGCTTGCCCTGTCCCTCCTGAAAAGAGAATTTGCCTCCAAGTTTGCAACCCCAGTCGTCCCACCATGTTTCTGTAATACCTATAATATCATACTCAGCCTTTGACACTAAGTATGTGAGTATTTTCCCTTATGCTCCGTACATCATTTTCTATATGCTGTAATGATGACACATAATTGTTGTAAGTTAATGTTTTGGCAATACCTTTGTTAATACCCTTTTTAGAACCCATGTAAAAGCCATTGCCCTTGCCAGCTGCTCTTTTCCTCCCCCCTTCTACACCCCCATTTAGCTCACTACCACCATCCTTACTATTCTCACTGAATGACCCATAGTTTCTAGCTAAACCCTCAACCCAGGCTCCTAGTTTAAAAGCTCCTCCAACCTACTAACCATCCTTCCCCCCAGCACCGCAGTCTCCTCCTTATTCAGGTGCAATCCATCGCAACAAAACAGATGGTGCCTGACTGAGAAGTCCACCCAGTGTTCCAAGAACACAAACCCCTCCTTCCTACACCAATCTCTAAGCCACACATTTACCTCCCTGATCTCCCACTGCCTCCCTGGGCTTGCGCGGTGGCACTGGTAATATTTCGGAGAATATTACCTTATATGTCCTTTCTTTTAGTTCTGGCCTAAGTCCCTATAATCTTTCTTAAGGACATCCCAAGTAATGCTCAACTTTTGTCTGTGTAATCACAAAATATAGATGCATAACTTTTTTTAACATGAGATGTAGTTTAACTCTGAGGAGTCCCATCATTTCTCATCAAATGCTTGGATCAGTCCAAATATAGAGTAGGCACCATTTTGACTGCAGTTCCCTTGGCCCTGTCTCAGACTTGCAATATATACCATAAACTGGGTGTTGGCTGTCGGATGTTAACCTATATAAAGATGTACCAGTCACTGCCTAGTACCACATAGCATGGACCATTCTTATCTCTTGCACATGCTCAGTAGGTACTAACATATATAAGACCAAGACACAGTAAGTCTGAAATACAATATCAGTTTTCTATTTTCTCTCATTCCATTGGAATGTGGCTAAATATCTACTGCTAAACCGTATAAAGTGCAATGGAATTTGCTGCGCTATATAAGAAACTGTTAATAAATAATAAATAAATATACAGTAATACTAGATATCCATTGATGCCAATGATAGGTCTGGAGTAGGCCCCTCAATTTATATCTTGTTTGACCCTAAAGGTTACAACCAAATCTCAGCCTGAAAGGATAAGTCTCAATGGGCGCTAATCAGGTATTAACATTTATATGCTATGTTGAAATCAAATAATTAGCCCCACTGGTTACACTTCTCAGTTTATAAAGGAGACATACTGTTTAGACAAGGGCTGGCTTGTGAGCCACACCCAACTAGGCCTTACAGTATACAGCCTTTATTGGATGAAGCCATGATGACAGGGTATCAGCCAATTACTGATAAGAAGCATCCATGATAACAGACATGCTTTGAACAAAATGTGCACAAAGGGGGTAATTCAGATCTGATCGCGTGCATTTTCGCACAGCATGTGATCAGATCTGAACTGCGCATGCGTTTGAGCCGCACTGTGCCGGCACAACAGATGGCTGCTACGGGGATTGGTGCCTTGCGATGGGATGGTGCGAAGGATCCAGTCGCACGGGCGTTCGCAAGGAGATTGACATGAAGAGTCCATTTGTGGGTGACAACTGATGGGAGTGTCCTGCGGGATCAGGCGTTTTGAGGGAGGGTGTCTGACGTCAGCTCCGGCCCCGATCAGGAGGATTCGATCGCAGCGGCTGAGTAAGTCCTGGGCTGCGCAGAGACTGCACAAACTGATTTTTGTGCAGCTCTGCTAATGAAGCGATCGCACAATTGCACAGCGATTTCCCCCTCCCCCTGTAGATGGCGACTATCTGATTACAGGGCATCAAAAACGCAGCCCAGCGATCAGATCTGAATTACCTCCAAAATCCCAATGCCTTTATTTGGTAGCTACACTCAGATTTTCTCTCTCTCTCTCTCTCTCTCTCTCTCAAATCATAGTTGTTCGGCCCATGACTGAGAACATATTTATACTGTATGTTTTAAATGACATAAAGACATTATATGTAAAGTACTGTAACAAAGTAAACTGATGCAGTAATAACATCCAATTTAATCAGTGGACTTTGTGTTTTAAAGGACATGGCGAATTTCCAGTAGCAGATACTAGGCTGAGTGAGTCATTTGTTTTTATTAGCTTACTTAAAGCTATACAGTAGGCCAGGTAAGCTCTGTCAAGTTCCTATTCACATACCTGTATTCCAGAACAACACCTTTCTACATGTTTCCTCAATACTTGATGAATGACCCCACTCCGGAATATCAGGTGGCCGAGAACCAGTTGATGACTATATACTGTAGTTCGGGATGGTTTATCCTGAAATTGTTTGTGATGACTGTACAAAATGTATCAAACAGCACAGTTAGGCTACAACAGCAGATGATGTCTTTATTTTTGTTTTGTAGAATTTTCATTATCTTTCTATTTAGTCTTCTCTCATTTCATCGTCATGCCTCACAAGTTTAATTGCCAATTGTTGCCCTTCCATGGTTGTATACATACCAGGGACGTGCGGTGTGCTAAATGGCTATGGAGGCACTGGCTGGCACCAGAGCCAGATTTACATGCAATATATGAGCCAAAGCGTACATCTGGGCATTATACACATGTGCAGCAGTATAAACTCCTGGGAATTTGTTGAGTTTTGATCAGAGATGTGCGGAAAAGATACACAGGGGAGGCACTGCCTCACCTGCCATAGATTTTTACTCCAAAGTTTTGGCTATAAAAATTATTAGAATAATGCAAAGAAGATATTTCAAACATATTCTTTGTATTTTTCATATATTTTATACAGTCAAAACTCTAGCACAAACGTTCGTATGACAGGAAAGGCTCTGCCTCACTTGCCTCACCTGCCTCACCCCACCGCATGTCACTGATACATACTCTATCCCCAAATACATATCACTAGCTACACGGCTGTGTGCTGTCCTGTATTGTCTCCTATTATTGTGATCTCATATATGAACGTTCATGCCGAGCTATTATGTTGCCTGAGATGGAAAACTGAAATGACGCTTATCTTATCCTTTATACACACTCCCATGAACATGTGTATGAGTTGTTTATCCTGAAAGACATATTGTTATGGCAAGCATCATTCGCACTACTAGCAAGGTAAATACCACTAAAGTGTATGCAGTCACAATAAAAGATAATAAGACATGGGTCCAAATGTAAAAGCCTGAGCAAGTTGGAAAGCGCAACGGAATATTCTACGCTATATACGAAACTGTTAATAAATAAGTTGCAGGCAGCAACAGGATGTCCGCCATTTAGCTGCTAGATTTAAAGCAGCAACATTTTAAAGGCACAACCAAGCCGTTATTGACATTTTAAAAAATGTACACTTTAAATCTAGTAGTAATCGTCAACATCTCTGCAATTCACAGGTTTTACATTGGGGTTCCTTGCTAGGATTAAACTTGGTCCTTCAGTCTGAAGAGCCCTCCAGTGCGTTCACACATTTCCTTACAAGCTTGTTAGTTCTGGTTATGTATGTACCAGCGTTTCATTGCATTAAACTGTTTTCAAAGAAATGTAAAAATAAATGTATTTAAATAAGTCAAGAGGTGGATGAGTCATTGTGATAAACCTGTTACTGATTTACCATCTGAAACATAATGGTAGAGTAACATGATAATAATTGAATGCAGTAATGCTATCCATTAGACTGTACGCAGATATTAATACTATTGCAGTATAAGATTTGGTTATGTACAGTAGTAGCTTTAGCATCTATAGTCTGGCACAGAGAAAATGTTGTGTTAGTTATGCATGAAAACGAGCATTTTGTCTGGGGTCAGAGCACCTTTTATTTTGTATGTGTGTGTCAGCATTTCCCCTCGCTGTGTGACCCAGTTTGGAGTGGACGGGAGAAAGCGACCGGATGCTTAAGCTGTTTATTCTTTGCAGGCACATAGAGCACATCATACTGTAAGCATGGACTTCCCAATGCTAAAATACACTGACACACAATATAGAACATAAGCTTTAGGGCTCATGTACAACTGGAGGGCCTACTTATCAAACTCGTTGGCATTGGTAATCATACTGAAATATCAGTTTTCGATGATTACCAAGTATTTATGTAACAATTGTATTTATTAAGCCTCAAAAATATAGGAGATATGACAGATACCTGTCTTCCTGTAAGTAATGGTGCACACACATCTGTGCTATTTATCAAGCTCCCAAAACTAAACGTTATTGGGGCTTCACCACGGTATCTTATACAATCATTTGCTCACACCTATGGTAATTGGGCCTGGAGTGTGAAGAGAGATCCATGTGGATCAATCATGCTTCACCGCCCTCACTGTAGGCATGTGCAACCTAAGAGGTGATATGTGTAATAACACTGCTGGTATGGTACCCGGCAATGTAAACCTTTGCCATTACTATTAGCATCAAAACTATTGATTTGGGGCATTGCCAAAATTGCTTTTTTTTTTGGAGCAGCTACACAATATCTTAGTTAAAGGGCCCATAATAAGTTGTCTCAAAACCAATTCTGAAGTCACCACAAATTGCTATGCAATGTAAGAAAAGCTATGTGCAGAAAGCACTTCTGGCATAGTGAATAGATATTAGAATATAACAGTTGTGTTGGCATCGGACTCAAATATCCTGGTGCCCAGTCTTATTTTGATAAACTGTGCAAAAGGACATTAAATGTTTTCAAATGTACAGTAATCGATATCAAGCAATTAGATGTTTGATCTTTATTTTCTAACCTACAGTGGAAACATTTTTATGCATTTTCTTATTTTATTAAATAAGTTTATACATTTTTTTTTTATACAAAGAGACCATAGTTAGTACATACATACAGCCCATGTAGTCTTTATTTCATAATATTCATCAGGGATGGCAAAAATGGCGCTGACATCTAGAAGCAGCCAAGAAGACTGGTCAGGGCTGTGACAAAGGCGGTGTTATCGGGGAGGTAGCCCACTGCGCAAGGACCCATGTGGGCACCACTATGGCCACCAATCATTGCTGCCATCCCTGCCTGTCTCGTTAGGCGAGGCCCCACCAATAATCCCATCTTCCCACTCAGTGCTGCAAGCCTTGACACCGGGCACCCATTTCTGGCAACATCACAATGATGCTGTAACATTGCCTGTCAGTCAGCTATAGTGCCACTATCAGGTGCACTTTCACCTGAGTTATGGATGGCATTAGCTATCCAGCAAAGCTTTTCATTCTGGAGCTTGGTAAACATGAATGCATAGCAGCCGCCATAGAAACCTGAAACCATAGAAAACCGAATTGAAACATCTGCGTTCAATCTTAGGGATCCTTAATACAGTATTTGCAGGTACCACCTGGAAATTGGTGCATAATAAAACTGCTCCATAATTTTTATGTAATGAGAACAAGGTTCAAATCTATAGTGTTCCAATAATTCTATATCTTCATATCTGTCAGTTACAAATGTGTAACAATTTTACTACACTGTTGTTATATTACTGTAAATACAGCTCATGCAATTTCTCTAGTTATTTTAGTTTACTTTCAATAGTTTTCTAAGGTTTAGTAATCTTATCTTGAATAGCCACATAACATAAGGACATTGAGGAAGGAAGATCAAATACTAACAGACCGCAGAGCCATCAGACTATTGACTAAATTGTAAAAATGGATCTAAGCAAGTGTATCTAGATGATATGTAAACGATAGTGCTTGAAATGTACTTTAATACACATTAACTATCTTATGTCAGGGCTACAAGTGTTATCTGAGAAATCAAATAACTCTGCAGATGTAAAAGAATTTCCTCTTGGGCTATCTTTGTATCGCGTTGTACTGTTTAGTTATACATACACCTGGAAATTGGTGCACGTGCGGCCAGGGTTCTATGGATGTCACTTCATTGACCCCAGTGCATTCAGCTGAAGTGAATGCAACTAATAAGAACACACAGCATCAGAAAAGCTGCACGACAGTGCAAAGTTTCCTGTTCACTAGTGCAAATGCCTCTGGTAGTAGGGTCAATCAATGGAACCAATGGGTTCAATTCCTTTAGCTGTTTGTAGGCTTTTACTGGTGCTTTAAAATGCTAGGTAAGGCATTTATATTGACACAAGTGGGTAAGGGCATTTAAAGTTATCTATGGAACATATTTGTTTTATTTTTTTATTAGCATTTACTTATAAAGAGCCGGTGTATTCTATTGCACTTTACAGTTGGGAACAAAACAGTATAAGAGCAATATTAAAACTAGACTACCTGTGGCTAATAAACACAAAGAGGTAAGAGGGTCCTGCAAGCTTACAATTTATACGTTTTATACAAGGACTCTGCGTCTCATAATGGCCAACTGGGCATGTCCTGGGGTTGCATTCAACATGCCATTTACATACCTCCCAACTGTCCCGATTTTGGCAGGACATTCCCATTTTTCTGAGTCTGTTCCACTGTCCCCACCGCAGGTCACAGTATCCTGCAGTGGGATGGGGGACGACACAGTTGGGAGACCCTCTCTCACTAAACAGAACAGCAATGAATAGACCGGAGAGAGGGACAGGGGGCATGCCAGCAGCTCACAGATCGCTGGGTGTGCCCCCACAGTGGTGAAAATGGGGGTGTTGTCTCACAGGAAGTGAGTCACAAGGCCATGCCCCCTACATTTGGTATTTGACCCTCCTCCCAGCAGGCATTTGTAAACCATATAGTAAAATAGACTGCCCTAAGGGGAAACAGCATTTTTGTTGTTATCTTTATTGTAGTTGTTAAATACAGAAAGGTTGTTACTGGCTACCAGTTTTCCCAGTATACGATAGTGAAGGACGGGGTGTTGTAGAGAGCAGATCAGATGTATAGTACTTGACATGTGATAATCATCCGTAACTTGTATTATTCTGTTCTGTGTAACCAGAGCTGACAGCCATGGAGACAGAGGTTACAGAGTATGCTCATCTTCTTTTACACCGTAGCACAATACTTTTAGGATGATGTTTCACTTTAAGGGTAAAATTAAATATTTGATAATTCTGTTTTAATTACAATGAAAAGGTCATTGGCATAAATCAGGGCGTGTTTGCTGCTCCTCATTGCCTCTTCATGATCCATTTTGACAGTGAAGGAACCAGTTTTCCCACTTTATTTGCCAGTCTTTCCAGACAGTGAGGTTCATTCACATACCTCATTTAGAGGAACGGAAACTGCACAGACTGCTGTTATGTTAACAAAGACTCAATTGCTCTCAGTCATACCATCCTGCTTCATTTCATTTACATTTTTCTATCTTACTTAAAGCTAGTTCGATCCTGATCACTGGGAATAGATCCACCCTGTAACGGGGAAAAATAAATAAATCTATATATACTGTATGTATGTATGTATATATATATATACATATATATGTATATATATATATAAATTCCAAATTTGAAGGCAGCACTACCTTAAAGTTACAAAACAGTCAACGCACGTGCCCTCCAAACAGCCATCTCCTAACATGGAAAAGGTGCATCCAGACTAGTCGACGACGGCTGCACTCAATGCATAAAATAAAGACCGTAGCCAGTTGTGTACCCAGGCTACTTGGTCACTGACTGGTCTAAATATATATATATATATATATATATATATAAATATACGTACTGTATATATATATATATATATATATATATATCAGAGCTGGATTAAGGGGGGGCCCTGAGGCTACGTACCCCGGGCACCCCTTTCTAAAAGAGCCCCTTCTATCCACTACAGATCGGATCTTTCTTACTTATCCGATCTGCAGTGCTCCCGGCTCCCCGCAAAACTGGCAGGCAAACTAGCAGCCGCCAGCCGCCGCATAGCAGACACTAGTACAAGGCAGCTGAGCAACGGCAGATTTAGAGGTCGCTAATCTTATAATGTGGTGACATATGTTATAATCTACCAGAAGTAATGATAAAGCATAAAGGTTTTCCTTAATACGTAAGGTCATACAGAAATAATTCCCTCTTTAAAATCTTGGATTTATTTAGCGTAAGAACAAAAACCTCTTAAAAAGAGTACATAATTTGTAATGATAAAAGTTCAATATACATGTACATTATCAGCGCTGGGAACAAATTACTGCTCAATTGGATCTCTTTGGAGACAGAAATTGTAGATAATCAAAAATCCAGCTGAATAGGTGAACACTGCATTTTTAACCCTACACGTTTCGTCCAACGGACTTTATCAGGGGTAAAGCAATACATCTTTACAGATTTTTCATACAGAAGCCAGCCTTGTCTACCATCGCATAACTGAACCTAAGGATGATACATAAGCACAATTCATTTATTTCTGAAATTGTTTAATAAGGAACCCTTATTATCATGTGCTGGAATTATGCACAGAACATTTATGGGCATATTCAGTTGAACAGTAATTTTGTTTTCAGCGGCATGTAAAATTTAAGACATAAAACAGCGCTAAATGAAGAAACTAAAAAACAGGTGTTTCCTTAAAAAGAATTATATACGTTTTAATAATACATATAAAAAATGAGGAATTCTCATGAATACACCATAGGATAATGGAGCCTCTATAGCCAGTCTCTGACCCTTGACAATTAGATGTAAATGTGCACACCTCTTGGTTTTGACAATGTCCCTGTGACCGGTCACAATATCAACAGGATCTTCACTTAAGTATGCAGATGAGTCCAATCTTGTGATATATTTACCAGGATATAGTGGATTGGCCGGGTATCCCACCTAGCGAAGATCCAGAGGCTATCTCAGATCCAACGCCGATGATTTTGGTGGTTTTCCCTCTATTAATTTTCCACGTCCATGGATTAGGAATGTCCAAGATGGTGGTAACTGCAATGGTGTCCTGGAGGTGATTCCGGAATGTCTGGGTCAGGGCTGGTATCCTTACGCGTTTCGCTGGCGTTTGGCAGCTTTAACAAACAAACCTTTGTTAAAGCTGCCAAACGCCAGCGAAACGCGTAAGGATACCAGCCCTGACCCAGACATTCCGGAATCACCTCCAGGACACCATTGCAGTTACCACCATCTTGGACATTCCTAATCCATGGACGTGGAAAATTAATAGAGGGAAAACCACCAAAATCATCGGCGTTGGATCTGAGATAGCCTCTGGATCTTCGCTAGGTGGGATACCCGGCCAATCCACTATATCCTGGTAAATATATCACAAGATTGGACTCATCTGCATACTTAAGTGAAGATCCTGTTGATATTGTGACCGGTCACAGGGACATTGTCAAAACCAAGAGGTGTGCACATTTACATCTAATTGTCAAGGGTCAGAGACTGGCTATAGAGGCTCCATTATCCTATGGTGTATTCATGAGAATTCCTCATTTTTTATATGTATTATTAAAACGTATATAATTCTTTTTAAGGAAACACCTGTTTTTTAGTTTCTTCATTTAGCGCTGTTTTATGTTTTACATGTTGTTTTTGCAGTTCATGAGAGACTGACTATCTCTCCCCCTAACAGCAGCTTAGAGAACCAGCACAATCATAGCGCCAGAACGTGTATCAAACCATTGATACCAATCTAACCTTTCTTTTGTAAAATTTAAGACAGCTGCTTAGTTTTTGGTATTTAATTAGACACAAGAATTTTAGCTGTGGTAATTTAAATATAGCTTTTTTTTGCCGCTTCAGACTTATTAGACAATTAAACTAATTAGACAATTGGAAGATTTGGGCCAGTAATTAATTACACAGGGTGAAAGTCAGAGTGCCATTGTATTTTTACCAAAATCAACTTTTTTGCATTTTTATGGACCCCAAATACATCTTAGTCATATACCTCCTGTTGAAATAGAATCAGTGACTGTAGACTGAGGATTGGGTAATTTATTTTAACATAACTATTTATTTTATGTGCTCAAATTGTTGCAGTAATTCACAAAGTTTTTTGTTATTATATGTAATTGGTTGTGGTAAAATAAAACTTTTTTTTTAAACAGAGAAACCTGTTATGTTATATCATGCAAGCAGTTAAATGCAAATAGGTTATTTTCCACCAATTGGGTGCAACCAGGAATGTTTTGTTTGAGTATGGTGTGATAGCATGCTGCATAAGAGTTATAAATAGATACCTCCATATAATCTAGTTTTTGTAGTACCAACAGCGGCATCCCAATGATCAGAACTACGACAGGTCAAAGGTAAGTATACTTACCTTCCCCCAGTGGCCCTCTAACCCTAACCCTCCCTTCTAGCAGCCTAAACCCAACCCTCCCACCCCCACAGCCTAACCCTCTCCGGTGGTGCCTAAATCTGCCCCCCCGCAGACTAGCCCTAACCCTTCCTGGGAGTGGCTAAACCAAACCCTCCCCCCCACAGCCTAAACCTAACCTCCTCCCCCGTGGTTTACCTCTCCCGGTGGATGCTTTTTCAGGATCCCAGCGCTGGTCTGGTGACCCTAATCAGGATGCCAGTGTTGGCATTCTGAGTAGTATCGGGATTCCGGTGTCTGTATTCTGAATGCTGGGATCCTGACCCACGGGTACTTGACCAGATCCCATTGTTATACCCAGTGTAAACTACCAGATACTTTGTACTGGCTGTGGAGTATTGCAGTGCTGGGCTCAGAGCCAAGACGCAGTCTGATGGGCAGCAGATGCTGGGATTTCGGAGATTGGCGATTTCAGAGATTGGGCGAAGTGGAAAAATTATCCACCCTAACCCCAAAAATGCAAAAAAGTGTGTTGACCATTTTGTGTGTGTAGACCATTGTCATGTTGACATTTTGATCCTGTTGACCTTTTGTCCATGTCAACCTTTTCCAGTGTCAACATTTCATGGGTCAACCTTTTGTCCATGTCGACCTTTTGTCAGTGTCAAAATAATACGTGACGACCATATGGGGTCGACTTAATTACTGTCAACCTTGTCTTCTACACAGTGCCAATTTCATCAACATGCCCTTGTCTAGCCCTGAGTAAACTTAGCCTACGTGTAAATGTCCCCTCCATTTATATCCCTTTTGCCCACAACTGGAGATGCGACTGAGTTGTATATGACTCTGAATTGCCAGTAGATATGTCTGGTCAGCTGTGAAGCATATGTAATGCGAGAACAACACAAAATCCATCCCCAAGCTGATGTTGCGTGCAACTCTGCTTCTGTGACTAAGGGCCTGATTCAGAAAAGAATGGAGTTGCTGCTGCGTCTGCATTCTGTGCTGCAGTGCAACGTCATCATTCTGCTAACGTTGCAGCTTAATGGATTCCTGCTGAGTTGTCCACTATCTGCTGTACAAAGATGTACCTTCGTTTGCACCATCTGTTGCATCATCGGACAATACACCAGTCCTACGGAGACACAGAATGTCCATCTGAATATGGCTGTCTGGGTCAGTGCAACTGCATAGATGGGTGCAGTTGCTGACTGGTGGTGGATTTTGCATGTGGGCTGCAAGAATGCAGCCCCCCTTCCCACCCCCCAAGTAAAATCCACCACCTCAGCTCAGTGTCAGTGAAGCCAGATGCAGTCCGAGACTGCACTGGCTTCACTGTGAATGACTATGTGTAAGACTACAGGCTGTCCCATTGGGAGGTGTTTCCTCCCTCCAGAAGTGCCAGATGAGGCTGCAATAAGCAGAGAGCAAGCTTTCTGTAGGAAGTAACTCTCTGCCTTTCGAGCAGCCCTAGTCGGCTTCTAAGGTCTGCTACTAATGCAGTCAATAAAAGCTGGGTGTTTGCACCGGTCCCATCTCCTGCCGACTCACTACACAGGTGCCGGGATCCGGGGCTGACTATCTCCTCTCCGGGTAGCAGCAGCCCTCCTACTACTTGTGAGTAGGAGCCGTAACTGTCTTGCTAGCCACTTCCCCCAGTTACCACCCAGAAAAATAATTTGAAATTGTATGAATCTGCGTGCAATATCAGTGTCACAAAATAGAGGTTTACAGCGCCTCCCAGTCGCACTTTGATCTACCTGTGGCGCAGTCCAAAGCGCTGTCCACCATTCGCTGGTCCATCCGGCGTCCCACGCTGTCAGTCACAGCATCTATTTCAGGATAGTTAGTTTCGGCTCCTTCCCGGCCTGCTAGTCCTCAATCCACTCTGAAGCCTAGCCTGGAGTACTGCATGTTACTTCCTGATCAACTGACTCTGCAGAGAACTCTCCAAACAGGTAGTGTTTCCCTGACATGTGATCCCTTCAGCCTATCACCAGAGTGCAAGGGGTATATATTCCAGCTCCAAGCACTGGGAAGCTGTCAGTGCTTTGTTGTCCTCAAGCCTGTAGAGAGCTCCTGCAATCTCCTACTTAAACAGACAGTGCATTACCAACTTCAGCACTTCCTGACTCCTATTTCCAGGATATCTACAAACCTGCATCGCTAGTGATCTCATCTCCAGGATATCTGCAAGCCTGCATCGCTGTATATCTCATCTCCAGTATTTATGCAAACCTGCACCGCTGGTTATCTCATCTCCAGGATATCTGCAAACCGGCATCGCTGGATATCTCATTTCCAGTTATCTGCAAACCTGCCCCGCTGGTTATCTCATCTCCAGGATATCTGCAAACCTGCATCGCTGGATAGCAAATCTCCAGGATATCTGCAAACCTGCACTGCTGGTTATCCTATCTCCAGTATACCTGTAAACCTGCAGCGTTGGTCAATACAATCTCCAGTATATCTGCAAGCCTGCATCACTGAGTATCCTATCCAGCTATTCAGTACTGCTGGTTCAATCCCAGTTTCCAGCTATCCTGTACTGCTGGTTCAATCCCAACTTCCAGCTATCCTGTACTGCTGGTTCAATCCTAGCTTCCAGCTATCCTGTACTGCTGGTTCAATCCCAGCTTCCAGCTATCAAGTACTGCTGGTTCAATCCCAGCTTCCAGCTATCCTGTCCTGCTGGTTCAACCGCAGCTTCCAGCTATCCAGCTATCCTGAACTGCTGGTTCAATCCCAGCTTCCAGCTATCAATTTCTACCAGAAGTGTCACTCAACTATCATTGCACTGGTATCCCCAGTTTTGTAGTTCCTCGTAGTTGTACATATACCTGTGGCCAGCCATAGACTTTAGCTGAACCTGCCACATCTGTATGAGCAGGTCACATATCAAGCCCACACTATTACGTCCTCGGGACTCCAGCCAACTAGCTACTAGACCTCGTCCGGTTCCACAAGTACCAACAACCGTGACAATCAGTATGTCTCTCAGAACGGTAACCATTGGGACAGTGTGGCTTGCACGCATGTGCAGACAAAAAACATTGAACACAAGCGATCCCTGCATTCACCTCTGAAGTTATCTGACAGGAATTGCCACTTTGCACATCACAACTGGCAGCAGTTTAACATAGAATTGTTATTGCAATTTCTATGGATGTCCTCAGTCTGTAGGCACCAGGTAGTTTGGTTAATCTTATCTTTACTATGCTCTTTTGGACGGCATACAGTAAGCAGCCACCTGTGCTTTGGTTGCATGCTGGTGTTTATATGTTCTTGTGAACAGACAATGTGATTAATTCCGAGAAGTTTACCGTTCCCCCAAAGTCTTTTTACACAAACACAATGGAACAGATAGTATGATACATTTATAACATTAAAACAGACGTGTTTTCTAGGAAACTGTAACTATGAACAGCTCCAGTCAGTGGCAGATTGGGAACAAAAGTGGCCCTGGAAAAACTTCTGGAAGTGGCCTCACATGGGTGGCACCAAAATAAACTGTAGGTGGAGCTGACACCAAAGTAGACTGCATTAGTAAATCAATTCTTTTCTACAGGGTGCAGGGACACAAAGCATAGCTTTGCCCCCTGACACCTGCAAAGCCCTGCCCCCGGTTTTTGATTGGCCAACGGGCCGGTCAGTGAAAGAAAAGGGATGACCATCGGTTGGTGAAACCATTGATGGTCATCCATTTCATAGGTTTGCAACCTCTTATGGTCACTTACCATTTCACCATCAATGGTAACCATCAATGATAAATGCACCGTTGCCTATCCCTAGCAACAGTGTATGTACTCATAGTTACTCCAACAAAGGTGGGGCATGTCACAGCAGTCTCCCCTAACACACCAAAAGGTTAGAAATGATTGTGCTGTATCACAAGTAGATAAGAAATGAAAATTGGGTGACATTGTTTCCTCTGCAACCACCAAATGCATGTTATAGTAATTTTAGCTACTTCAAGCTATACTTCCTCTTCTGGCCAGTCCTACACTAAATATAAACATGATCGTTGCTATGCTTTTTATAGGCATTGGGTCTTAGCTGTACAGAGGTTTTGAAGGTCCCCAAAGCGGGTCTGGGCCTCAAGGTCGACACCCATTGGTCGACAGTGGGTAGTTCGACACGGACATTAGGTCGACATGAGTTTTTTAAGCTTTTTTGGTGTCGTTTTCTCCGTCAAGTGAGCAGGAGCCCCAATTAGTGCACCGCGTCCTCTTGCATGGCGTGCTTTACTCCCAATCGTAGTCCACGTGGATTGTAAAGTATGAAAAAGTCCACAAAATAAAAACAAATGTGAAAAACTCATGTTGACCTTTTTTCATGTCGACCTTGTTCACGTCGACCTATTTCTAGTGTCGACCTATCCACTGTCGACCAATGGGTGTCGACCTAGAGTCCGGATACCTCCAAAAGCTGTAGGGGCTTTGATAGCGTGAAATGCATTTTAGATGCCTTTTATGAAGAAAAAAAAATGTTCTATTTAATCCGTGTCATCCACGTCACTCTTACTCTTTCTCATCATCCATAAGGGATATTGGGGACAGAATTAGTACGATGGGGTATAGACAGGTCCAAAGGAGCCAGTGCACTTTAAACTTCTTCCACTGGGTGTGCTGGCTCCTCCCCTCTATGCCTCCTCCTACAGCTCAGTTTAGAAAAAAGTGCCCTCAGGAGAGGATGCACACTCTGAAGCTCCAGAGTTTTTCTTCATTTCATTTCTAAGTTTGACTTATTTCGGTATGCTGTTTGGCTAACAGCATACCTGCGCCATGGGAGTTGGGGGCAGTCACCGGCCTCTTGAGGTGCCGAGCCGCTTTGCCGCTGCAGGACCACCGTCCTGAGGGGCTGTTTGTTCAGCAGGGTATGGCGCCTTGGCTGTTGCAGCTGCAGCATGCCACACACCCCTGACACTGCCTGAAGGTGATCGTCTGTGGTGAGTACCAACCAGGGGCCCCGCTAGGGGGGTCCCCCAGTCTAATGTGCGGCTAAAGCACAGGTGAGGTGTACGGGTCCCTTCTGGGGGGACCCGCTTAGCCCCTGCGTAAGACTGGCTAACTAAGGTGAACCAAGCATTTATGCGAGGTTGTACACGCTGGGAGACATGGCCAGTATAAATATACAGCAGTAGCTCTGGTGCCATGGTAGGGTGCGGAGCTACATTAGAGCGGGCTCATCTGCATTTTGGCGCCTTCCTCTGCATGAGCAGCAGCCTCAGCAGCCTACACAGCTCCTCCAGACCTGTCCCTTTATACACTGGTACCGGGTATAGGGGGGGGAGAGCCGCTATCATTGTGCACAATAACATCCCCTGGGAGATTTTATAAGTAATCTCACTGTGTTTACACATATATACCAAACCCTGACAGCCTCACTGGGGCCGGTCACCGTTGGGTGATCTGGAGTTCTCTCTTCTCTGTCTCCTCACATGCAATAGGGTAGGCTTGTCATATTTGTATCAGGCTGTATTGTGTGTTTATATTACTGTATACCTGTTTTCTCTAACGTCCTAGTGGATGCTGGGGACTCCGTATGGACCATGGGGAATAGACGGGCTCCGCAGGAGACATGGGCACTTTAAGAAAGAATTTAGATTCTGGTGTGCTCTGGCGCCTCCCTCTATGTCCCTCCTCCAGACCTCAGTTTGAATCTGTGCCCGGACGAGCTGGGTGCTGTTCAGTGAGCTCTCCTGAGCTTGCTGTAAGAAAGTATTTTGTTAGGTTTTTTATTTTCAGGGAGCTCTGCTGGCAACAGACTCCCTGCATCGTGGGACCGAGGGGAGAGAAGCAGCCCTACTCTCTGAAGCTAGGTCCTGCTTCTTAGGCTACTGGACACCATTAGCTCCAGAGGGATCGTACACAGGATCTCACCCTCGTCGTCCGATCCCAGAGCCGCGCCGCCGTCCCCCTCGCAGAGCCGGAAGACAGAAGCCGGGTGAGCATAAGAAGCAAGAAGACTTCGAAATCGGCGGCAGAAGACTCCAGTCTTCACTGAGGTAGCGCACAGCACTGCAGCTGTGCGCCATTGCTCCCACACACACCTCACATACTCCGGTCACTGTAAGGGTGCAGGGCGCAGGGAGGGGGGGGGGGGGGGCGCCCTGGGAGGCAATTGGGACCTCTTTGGCAAAAGTTTAGCATATATACAGTTGGGCACTGTATATATGTATGAGCCCCCGCCAAGAAAATGTATATTTAAGCGGGTCAGAAGCCCGCCGTCGAGGGGGCGGGGCTTCTTCCTCAGCACTCACCAGCGCCATGTTTTTTCTCCACAGCACCACTGAGAGGAAGCTCCCCAGCCTCTCCCCTGCAAGAAGAGGGTAAAAAGATAAAAAGAGAGGGGGGGGGGGGGGGGGCACATAATTAGGCGCAAAAATCAATAAAACAGCAGCTACTGGGTTAACATTAAGTTACTGTGTTATTCCTGGGTTAATAGCGCTGGGGTGTGTGCTGGCATACTCTCTCTCTGTCTCTCCAAAGGGCCTTGTGGGGGAATTGTGGGGTAGACCGGCTGGCCCAGTGGTGCATCCACAACAACCTTGACCTCAACCCCCTCAAAACTGTCGAGATGATAGTGGACTTCAGGAAGAAGTCATCTAGTGCACTTCCGCTAACGATTGCTGATAGTGTGGTATCGCTAGTGGACTCCTTCAAGTTTCTAGGGACCACAATCTCCAGGGACCTTAAATGGGGGTCCAACACTGACGCCACTGTTGGGAAAGCGCAGCAGAGGTTGTTCTTCCTCAGGCAACTAAGGAAGTTCAACATCCCACAGAAGCTCCTGCTCCTCTTCTACTCCGCGATTGTGGAGTCGGTACTGTGCTCCTCGATACTCGTATGGTACAGCTCCGCCAGTGCGAGGGACATATGCAGGCTCCAAAAGGTGGTCAGAACCGCAGAGAAGATCATCGGGGCCGACCTTCCCTCAGTCCAGGACCTGTACTTGTCCAGAGCTAAAAAGCGGGCAATGAAGATAGTAAAAGACCAGCTACACCCCGGCCACAGCATGTTTAACTTGCTTCCTTCAGGCAGGCGTTACAGGGCTGTCCCCGCCAGATCCACCAGAAGCCTCAAAAGTTTCTTTCCCCAAGCTGTCCGCCTGCTGAACTCCTGAACATTGACTGACTAGACGTACATGTGACTCACTTGTGTCCCTACGGTATACCTATCTGTGTAACTTTACTTGCCCCCCCCCCCCCCCCCCCCCCCACACACACACACACACACACACACACACACACACACACACCTGCTTACCTGTTACCTACTTGGCTGTTGTATAGCAAACCGAAGACAAATTCCTAGTATACGTAAGTATACCTGGCCAATAAAGCTGATTCTGATTCTGATTCTGATGAGCATTCCCTGAGTGTGTGGTGTGTCGGTACGTGTGTGTCGACATGTCTGAGGTAAAAGGCTCCCCTAAGGAGGAAATGGAGCAAATGTTTGTGTGAGGGGTGTCTCCGTCGACAACGCCGACACCTGTTTGGATATGTGTAATTAAGTGCTAAGGTGAATTTATTGCACAAAAGATTAGAGAACAGACAGGGAATCTACCCATGTCTGTCCCTATGTCGCAGAGACCTTCAATGCTCACTATCCAAAATAATAGACACTGATATCGACACAGGGTCTGACTCCAGTGTCGACTACGATAATGCAAAGTTACAGCCAAAATGGCAGGAAAGTATTCAATATATGATTATTGTAATAAAAGATGATTTGCATATCACTGATGACTCATCTGTCCCTGACACATGTTTAAGGGGAAGAAAGCTGAGGTAAATTTCCCTCCTCTCATGATGAAAAAGAGCGGGAATCTCCAGACAAGAGACTGCAGTTTCCCACAAAGAATTCTCAGGGAGTATCCTTTCCCTTCTAGGGCCAGGATACGATGGGAATCTTCCCCTAGGGTGTCACGTTTGCCCAAAAGGTAGCCCTGACTTAACAGCTATCCTCAGGGATCCTGCAGATAGCGTGCACATTCTGGTACACTACTCAGACTGGCGATTGTGTCGGCATGGGTTTATAGCGCTGTAGCAGCGTGGACAGGTACCTTATCAGCAGAGATTGAGATCCAAGTATGTATATATATATATATATATATATATATATGTATATATATAGATATATATATATTAAAGATGCTGTCTTAAGATATATATATATATATATATATATATATATTAAACATGCCCAAAGAGACATTAGTCTACTGGTTTCTAGAGTCATCGCTATGTCGATTTCTGCTTGACGTGTCCTGTAGAATATGCAATGGACAGGTGATACCGACTTAAGAGGCATATGGAAGGCTGAGGATTGTGTGGAGAAGGGATCTCGGACCTGGTCTCCACAGCTATAGCTGGTAATTTTGATCTTTTGCCTTATATTCCTGCACAGACTAGGAAAGCACGACATTATCAAATGCAGCCTTTCGAACACAAAGAACAAGAAAGTCCGAGGTGCGTCCTTTCTTGCCAGAGGCAGGGGCAGAGGAAAGAAGCTGCACAACACAGCTAGTTCCCAGGAACAGAAGTCCTCCCCGGCCTCCACAAAATCCACCGCATGTCGCTGGGGCTCCACAGGCGGAGCTAGACCCGGTGGGGGCACGTCTTAGTAATTTCAGCCACAAGTGGGTTCACTCCCTGTTGGATCCCTGGGCAATAGATATTGTGTCTCAGGGATACAAGCTGGACTTTGAGGAGATGCCCCCTCACCGACGGCCCTGCCGGCTTCCCCCCACGAGAGGGAAATAGTGTTAACTGCAATTCACAAATTGTATCTTTAACAGGTGGTGGTCAAGGTTCCCCTTCTTCAACAAGGAGGGGGTTATTATTCGACCATGTTGTAGTCCCGAAACCGGACGGTTCGGTCAGACCCATATTGAATTTAAAATCCCTAAACATATACCTGAAAAGGTTCAAGTTCAAGATGGAATCGCTAAGAGCGGTCATCGCAAGCCTGAAAGGGGGAGATTTTATGGTGTCTCTGGACATAAAGGATGCATACCTTCATGTCCCCATTTATCCACCTCATCAGGCGTACCTCAGATTTGCGGTACAGGATTGTCATTACCAATTTCAGACGTTGCCGTTTGGTCTCTCCACGGCCCCGAGAATCTTCACCAAGGTAATGGCGGAAATGATGGTGCTCCTGCGGAAGCAAGGTGTCACAATTATCCCGTACTTGGACGATCTCCTCATAAAAGCAAGATCAAGAGAGCAGTTGCTGAACAGCGTATCACTTTCTCTGGAAGTGTAACGGCAACACGGCTGGATTCTATATATTCCAATGTCGCAGTTGGTTCCTACGGCTCATCTGCCTTTCGTAGGCATGATTCTAGACACAGACCAGAAAAGGGTTTATCTCCTGATAGAGAGAGCTCAGGAGCTCATGACACTGGTCAGGAATCTATTAAAACCAAAACAGGTGTCAGTGCATCACTGCACTCGAGTCCTGGGAAGGATGGTGGCATCATACGAGGCCATTCCCTTCGGCAGGTTCCATGCAAGGACCTTCCAATGGGACTTACTGGACAAGTGGTCCGGATCACATCTTCAGATGCATCGGTTAATCACCCTGTCCCCCAGGGCCAGGGTGTCACTCCTGTGGTGGCTGCAAAGTTCTCACCTTCTAGAGGGATGCAGATTCGGAATTCAGGACTGGTTACTGGTGACCACGGACGCTAGGCTCCGAGGGTGGGGAGCAGTCACACAGGGAAGAAATTTCCAAGGTCTGTGGTCAAGTCAAGAGACTTGCCTTCACATCAACATCCTGGAACTAAGGGCCGTATACAACGCCCTACGTCAAGCGGAGCACTTGCTTCGCGACCAACCGGTTCTGATTCAGTCAGACAACATCACCGCAGTTGCTCAGGTGAACCGCCAAGGCGGCACAAGGAGCAGAGTGGCGATGGCAGAAGCCACCAGAATTCTTCGCTGGGCGGAGAATCACGTAAGCGCTCTGTCAGCAGTGTTCATCCCGGGAGTGGACAACTGGGAAGCAGACTTCCTCAGCAAATACGACCTCCACCCGGGAGAGTGGGGACTTCATCAGGAAGTCTTCACACAGATCACATATCGGTGGGAACTGCCACAGGTGGACATGATGGCATCCCGCCTCAACAAAAAACTACCGTTTCCTTCACTTCCTACAGTCAGGAGTGAATTTGGGCCTAAAATTGGGCTCCATTAAGGTCCAGATTTCGTCCCTATCCATTTTCTTTCTAAAAAAGTTGGCTTCTCTACCAGAAGTTCAGACGTTTGTAAAGGGAGTGCTGCATATTTAGCCTCCTTTTGTGCCTCCAGTGGCACCTTGGGATCTTAACGTGGTGTTAAGTTTCCTGAAATCCCACTGGTTTAAACCACTTAAAACGGTGGAGTTAAAATATCTCACGTGGAAGGTGGTCATGCTATTAGCCTTGGCTTCGGCTAGGCGTGTGTCAGATTTAGCGGCTTTGTCACATAAAAGCCCCTATCTGGTTTTCCATATGGATAGAGCAGAATTGCGGACCCGTCCAAAATTTCTGCCAAAAGTGGTGTCATCTTTTCATATGAACCAACCTATTGTGGTGCCTGTGGCTACTCGTGACTTGGAGGATTCCGAGTTACTGGATGTGGTCAGGGCTTTGAAGGTTTATGTAGCCAGAACGGCTAGAGTTAGGAAAACTGTTTATCCTGTATGCATCCAACAAGCTGGGTGCTCCTGCTTCAAAGCAAACTATTGCTCGCTGGACCTGTAACATGATTCAGCAGGCTCATTCTGCGGCTGGATTGCCGATGCCAAAATCAGTTAAAGCCCATTCCACTAGGAAGGTGGGCTCTTCTTGGGCGGCTGCCCGAGGGGTCTCGGCATTACAACTATGCCGAGCTGCTACTTGGTCAGGTTCAAACACTTTTGCAAAGTTCTACAAGTTTGATACCCTTGCGATCCGCACTCTCCCGCCCGTTTGGG
This sequence comes from Pseudophryne corroboree, assembly GCF_028390025.1. Taxonomy (NCBI): domain Eukaryota; kingdom Metazoa; phylum Chordata; class Amphibia; order Anura; family Myobatrachidae; genus Pseudophryne; species Pseudophryne corroboree. The sequence goes on from NC_086453.1 coordinate 141,263,080, forward strand.
AGCTTTGGTATAATCCCCATGGTCCTTACGGAGTCCCCAGCATCCACTAGGACGTTAGAGAAAATAAGATTTTACTTACCGGTAAATCTATTTCTCGTAGTCCGTAGTGGATGCTGGGCGCCCGTCCCAAGTGCGGACTTCTTCTGCAATACTTGTATATAGTTATTGCTGCAATAAGGGCTATGTTATTGTTGCATCAGGGTTGAGCTGATGCTCTGCTGTTGTTCATACTGTTGACTGGGTAAGTTTATCACAAGTTATACGGTGTGATTGGTGTGGCTGGTATGAGTCTTGCCCTGGATTTCCAAAATCCTTTCCTTGTATTGTCAGCTCTTCCTGGCACAGTTTCTCTAACTGAGGTCTGGAGGAGGGACATACAGATGTGTCCTGATATATCGTTGCTGCGTACCGCATAGCGGGCGCCATGCAACTCGGGCCAGCTCCTTGCGCTATAACTCCCGTTATAAGTTGCGTTGTAAATGTGACGTCACGTTATAATTGTAACGTTCATTCTACTTTCTGTCCACCAGATGTCGCTTTTCCTAAACTCTACAGCGCATGCCTCAAAAAGCCAACGGACCCTTCATAGCGCCGCCTGCTGATTGGCTGACATTTATTGTGACATGACGAACCATTAATCACTTCCCTTTATATGGGAATTATTTCGGACTAGCTTTGTGTTTCAGTCATTACCAGATGGTCTCCAGCCACACTGCCGCTCGATCACGCTAGCTATGGATATTGTCGTTACAGTGTGTACATTTGCCGAAGAGCTTATTTCGGACTTTTTTTTTTTTAAGCACTCAGGTATAACACATGACATATAAACCCGGAGGGCCCACCTCTGCCATGGTTGGCTGTGGCTTAACTAGAACAGCGGCCGCCTGCAATGCTTGAAGACCCGGGTTCGATACAGAGTTCGGCACCCGTTTATTATTTTATTTTTATTTTTTTATTCTTTTTTAATACAATAAAGTTATTTGTGTTTTAAGTTTCTACTTCTCGTTATATAAAAAAATTCTGCTTCTACTAAATACAAGGCCACGCTGCAGCCCTGTTCACGCTTGTCATCTAGTCGTTACGTTCTGTACAAACTGATGGATAATATTAAAGTGCTTTAAAAAAAAAAATTAAACGGATTGAATACGGATACCATCATGAGGTACAGTAGGGACCCAGTGCACTTTGCATTCAATATTTCTGCCGAAGCTAGTCCGAAATATGAATGCTGTTATGCTAATACTATAACGACAATATCCATATCTAGCGTGATCGGGCGGCAGTGTGGCTGTAGACCATCTGGGAGTCATATTAATGCTATCCGGTATTTTGTACACAACGTAACGAAAAAATTAATTGACTGAACGGGCGGCAGCGTGGCACTGTAATTTGTGGAAAGGGATTTTTTTATAAAGGGAAGAACGTGATTGGCCAGCCTTTCACAGATCACTGCTTACTGCCACAGCATTGTATTCAGCTCTGTAGTCTCAACGTGGAGCATTCGCCACCCAGCGGTTAAACAGTGTATTACATGGCGCGGGACATAACGCACGCCATAACGTTATTTCCAACTCGCGACACAGGACCCTAAATAGTGTGCTATGAGCAACGCTGTATGAGGATACATCTGTAGATGGAGAAGCCAGAGCACACCAGAATCTAAATTCTTTCTTAAAGTGCCCATGTCTCCTGCGGAGCCCGTCTATTCCCCATGGTCCTTACGGAGTCCCCAGCATCCACTACGGACTACGAGAAATAGATTTACCAGTAAGTAAAATCTTATTTTTCTAATCACTATGGTAAAACAGAAGTCTTGCAGTGTATGTAATGCCAGGTTCTCTCCTAGTACATCCAGCTCAATATCATGTGGGCAGTGTAGTTAGACATCTCAGCATGATGATACTGATGTGGGGGAGAATACAGAGCCCCGCTGGTTGGGGGCTATAAAAACTATGATGTCTGATATGTCATCTCAGCTTGCCTGCAAATGCAAATAAGACTCAAGAACTGCAACAAGCATTGGCTAGCCTTACTGCTAAGCGTCCCTCCCTGCCTGCTTCAGGCGCATAAAAACAAGCTCTACCTGCACTCCTATCAGATGATACTGATGATGATATACAGGATGCTGGGGATGATGTGGACCCCATATGTGGGGATCCCACCCCGATTCACGGTCTAGAACCCCTCATATTGGCTATTAGGGAAGTTTTGAAGCTCTCCCTGGGGGATGCAAATATTCAGCAGTCATTTTTCCTCCCTCAAGAGGAACCAAAAGTCATATTCCCTGATTCCACGGAATTGGATGATTTATTTAAACTAGCCTGGAAGAATCCAGATAAAAAATATCAGGTGACAAAAAGGTTTTTGAATACCTTCCCCTTTGCCCCTGAGGGCAGAAAGTTTTGGGAGGAGTCTCCAGCAGTAGACGTTTCAGTCTCTCGCCTTTCTAAAAAGGCAGTGCTCCCTGCTCCGGGCTCCCTTACGGTTAAGGACCCGGCTGATAGGAAAATAGAGACCGCTCTAAAATCTATTTACATTGCTGCAAGCGTAGCACAAAGACCGGTCATTGCAGGTTGCTGAATGACACATGCAATTCATTCCTGGGCTAGTCAAATAAAGGAAGGTCTTTCAGGTGATATGACCTTAGTCGATACTGTGTCTTTCCTGACTCACATTCATGACATGGCAAGAGTACTCTGTGACTCCCTAAAAGAGATTGGCACTATTAATGCTAGAACTACGGCTATGGCTGTGTCTGTGCGCAGAGCCATATGGTTACATCAGTGGATTGCTGATACTGACTCAAAACGTAATGTGGAATCTCTTCCCTTCACAGGTGAATGGCTCTTTGGAGGTGACCTGGATGCCTGGATTTCTAAAGCTACGGCCGGGAAGTCCACGTTTCTCCCTTCGGGGGCCCCTCCTGCAAGATATTCCTATCCGGGACCATCTACTCAGTCCTTTCGGTCCTCCAGATTTCGATCCAGAGCTAGAGGAGCCTCCAATGCAGCGAGAGGCTCCAGAGGAAAACCTAGAAAACCAGCAGTTGCTGGATCTCAGGACCAGAACACCAGTTCTTCTGCAAACACTTCAGCATGACGGTGTCCACCCACCCCGAGGAGATCTCGTGGTGGGAGCTCGGTTACGTCACATTAGTCATATCTGGGACGGTTCTTGCCAAGATGCTTGGGTAAGGGACCTTATCTCTCAGGACTACAAGCTGGAGTTCGACGGAACTCCTCCCCAACTATTTTTCAAATCAGGCTTACCAGATTTGGGAAGTTTGCATGGTACTCTACTACTGGCCATGGAGAAGTTGGTCCAGTCCCAGGTCATTGTTCCAGTACCACTACTGCAACAAGGACAGGGTTACTACTCCAGTCTGTTTGTAGTACCAAAACCAGAAGGGTCTGTGAGACCCATTCTGAATCTGAAGTCCTTGAATCCTTACCTGAAGGCTTTCAAATTCAAAATGGAATCTTTGAGGGCGGTGATTGGAGGTCTGGAACCACAGAAATTCCTAGTGCCCCTGGATATCAAGGACGCTTACGTACATATCCCAATTTGGCCTCCTTATCAGGCCTATCTGAGGTTTGCCCTACTGAACAATCACTACCAATTTCAGGCGTTACCCTTCAGCCTGTCTACAGCTCCGAAGGGGGTTCACAAAGGTGATTGCGGAAATGATGTTTAAGCTCAGGGTCCAGGGAGTCAATGTGATTCCATACCTGGACGATCTCCTGATTAAAGCGAGCTCCAGGGAGCTTCTATTGCTCCATAAAGATTGCACTATCCAACTTCTGTCTTACCACGGATGCATCCTCAATCTACAGAAGTCCCACCTGGAACCGTCTCAGCGGCTCCTGTTTCTGGGCATGTTACTGGATACTGCAGCACAGAAAGTGTTCTCCCTGAGGTCAAAGCAAGAACACTCCAGGAAATGGTTCGCATGGTTCTCACACCTTCTCGAGTCTCCGTCCATCTTTGCATTAAATTATTGGGAAAGATGGTAGCCTCCTACGAGGTGATACAGTATGGAAGGTTACATGCCAGACCCTTCCAATTAGACATCTTGAACAAATGGTCCAGTTCCCATCTTCAGATGCCACGGATGATTCAGCTGTCACCCAGGGCCAGGATTTCACTCCTGTGGTGGCTACCGTCTTCCAACCTCCTGGGAGGCCGAAACTTCGGGATTCAGGATTGGATCCTCCTCACGACGGATGCGAGTCTACGAGGATGGGGAGCTGTCACCCAAGGGGCGCAGTTCCAGGGCAGGTGGTCTGCCCAGGAGGCCCTTCTTCCAATCAACATTCTGAAACTTCGGGCTATCCACAACGCTCTGCTTCAGGCATCTCCTCTACTAAGGGATCAGGTGATCCAGGTGCAATCTGACAATGCCACGGCAGTGGCATATATCAATCGACAAGGAGGGACAAAAAGCAGGGCCTGCATGTGAGAAGTGTAAAAAATACTCCTCTGGGCAGAAAAACATGAAAGAGTGCTGTCCGCAATCTTCATTCCGGGAGTGGACAACTGGAAGACGGACTTTCTAAGTCGCCACGACCTCCATCTGGGGGAGTAGGGACTACACCCTCAGGTGTTCCAACTGATCATCGACAGGTGGGGTTGCCCACAGATCAACTTGATGGCCTCTTGTCTCAACAAGAAGCTTTGCTGCTATTGCTCACAAACCAGTGACCCTCAGGCGAGCGCAGTGGATGAGCTGACTTTGCCTTGGCCTTACCAGCTGGTCTACCTGTTTCCTCCGATTCCTCTGATCCCAAGCGGATCAGTCATCAGAGTGGAAGAAATTTTGATTGCCCCGGATTGGCCCTGAAGAGCGTGGTACGCGGTTGTTCTGGACATGTTCGTACAGGACCCTTGGCCTCTACCACTAAAAAGGAATCTTCTTCAACAAGGACTATTCGTCTACCAGGACTTACGGCATCTTTGTTTGACGGCATGGAAGCTGAGCGGAACATCCTAGCTCACAAAGGGCTTTCCAAAAAGGTCATTGCCACTATGGTACAAGCCAGAAAACCTGTGATGTCAAAACACTATGTGTCTTGGTGCGAGGAACGCACATATCCTTCTGCAGAATTCCACTTAGGAAGGTTCCTGCGTTTCCTGCAGGCTGGAGTGGATAAGAGCTTACGTCTGGGATCCATTAAGGTCCACATTTCAGCTCTTTCCATCTTCTTCCAGAAGAAGTTGGCTTTCTTGCCGGAAGTTCAGACCTTCTTGCAAGGGGTGCTTCATATGCAACCTCCTGTTGTGCCACCTACGGCACCTTGGGATCTGTATGTTGTTACGCTTTCTACAGTCTTCCTGGTTTGAACCTCCGATGATGGTAGAGGATAAATACCTCACATTGAAAACGGTGATGTTACTGGCTCTGGTTTCTTATGCAAAAGTCCGTACTTGGTCTTTTACGAGAACAGAGCAGAGCTCAGGACTCAACAGCAGTTCCTGCCGAAGGTGGTCTCTGCGTTTCATTTGAATTAACCTATTGTGATTCCGTCCAGTTCTGACACTGCTTCCATTCCGGAGGCATTGGATGCTGTACAAGCCTTGCAGATCTATGTCAAGAGGACGGCTCGGATCAAGAAGACAGATTCCTTGTTCGTGCTGTATGATGCACGTAAAAAGGGTTGCCCTGCTTCAAAGCAGTCCATTGCTCGTTGGATTAAACTTACGATCCAACAGTCTTATGCGTCGGCAGCCTTACCGGTTCAACAGTCTCTGAAGGCCCACTCTACTAGATCGTGGGCTCTTCCTGGGTGGCTGCCCGTGGAGTCTCAGCCCTACAACTATGCCGGTCTGCTACCTGGTTGGGACTAACACCTTTGTGAAGTTCTACAAAATTGATACTCTGACCAATGAGGATATCCAGTTTGGGCAGGTGGTGCTGCAGTTGTCTCCGCATGTTCCCGTCTGTTCTGGAAGCTTTGGGACATCACCATTGTACTAATTATGTCCCCAATATCCCTTATGGATGCTAGAGAAAATAGGATTTTAAATACCTACCAGTAAATCCTTCTCTCGTAGTCCATGAGGGATATTGGGCTACCCGCCTCCGTGCAGTGACTTTCTGCAGGTTCTCTGTTTGGTGTTCCTGTTCAGCTGTTGCTGTTAATGTTGCCAGACTTTGCTGGCTAAGATTATATTAATGTTGCTAGACCTTGCTGGCTAAGTTATGTATTGGTGTGCTGGTGCTTAAATCTCGCCACACCTGTTTGTTGTTACGTTCCTTCTCTCAAGTATGTAATTCTCCTTCGGCACTGTTTTACCCATAACTGAGCTGTAGGAGGAGACATAGAGGGGAGGAGCCAGCACACCCAGTGGAAGAATTTTAAAGTGCACTTGCTCCCTTTTACCCGTCTATACCCAATCATACTTATTCTGTCCCCAATATCCCTTATGGACTACGAGAAAAGGATTTACTGGTAGGTATTTAAAATCCTATTTTTGTCTGCCACCTAACCGAGATACTTTTTAAAAAAATGTCCCTTCAAAAAAATATTTGTGGAATACCTGCAAATATTAAGGATCACCTAAATGTACGAGGGGGATCTCAGTATATATCTCCATGGGCCAATTGTAATAGAGTGAGAGTTTCAAAAAGTGAGAGATTTGGTAAGGTTTTGCAGTTTTTTTTTAAAGTGGCAATCATTTACACAGCAAGATCAACCTTATTTTGCAGTGTAAATGATTGCCACTTTAAAAAAAAAATAAATGAAAAACCTTACCAAATCTCTCACTTTCTGAAACTCTCACTCTATTACATTTGGCCCCATATCTGCATTGGTCCCTCAATTTCCGACAGCAGCCATAGCTCTCATAAGTTTCTATGGGGGTTGCAAAATTGTCAGATTTACCAAGCTCAGGAATGTGATCTTTTTGCCCTATGGTTTTGTTTACAACCTTCATGTACGGTATCTCCTATACATACCTAGAACATTTCTCTGCAGAAATTGATCTTCCCTGCATAGGCAGTGTTTTAACTCAGTACTCACTATTCATGTAGAAGGTCACATGGTCCAGAAGCCGCCTGTTTGCCTAGAATAAAAGAAAATATCATCATGCAACAGAGATTAAACCAGATAATACATAGTGACAGAAGTTTTGGGGCAGAGCAAAATGTGAGTTTCCCTGATGAAAGACTTTTATATTAATAATAAATGTAATTGTATTGAAGATTTTTTTTGCTTTACAAAATAAAATAAAACATCAAAAACAGGGCATGCATATAGCACTGGGCCTAATTCAAATGTGGTTGGAGCTGTGCCCATCGTCGCAAAGTACCGTTTTGTACGACTCAGATATAACACTGATAGCGGTAATCAGGAGCCCATATATCACACAAGGTAACAGCATTAGGTAGCAGAACTTATCAGGAGATGTCTGTGGTGGTGAGGGATGGAGGACTACACAGCCGTGCAGTCTGACTCCCAGCTGTAGAGAAGATGATGCATTTTTATTATTATTACATTTTATTTATAAGGCGCCACAAGTGTTGCCAAAACTTAACATTACAGTAAATAACAAAAGTAGAGTACAGGTAACAAAGAGCACCACAATTCTCAAAACATAATACAGCTAAGATGTAAGTAGCGAGGGAGTAATCATCATACTACTTGGGGCTGGCAGCCATAGATAGAGATGAGCCTTTACCAGCAGGAGAAAAAGCGGGTAAAGATGGTCGCTGTGTAGGAGAGAGCCGTGAGTGAATTTTGTCGAGAAGCAGGCTTTGATAATAAGAGGAAAGAGGGTCCTTCTCTGAAGAGCTAACAATCTAGTGGGAAGGGGCGACAGACAGATGACATGAGGTGCAAGCAAGCGGGAGGTAGCCTGATGGCAGTGATGTTCAAGGGATGAGGCAGGGGGATGGAGGAGCAGCCTCAGGACTAGGTTATGCATTGGAAGGGTACGCTTTGATGAATTGGTGGGTTTTTAGTGCCCGTTTGAAGCTTTGCAAGGTCGGAGAGAGTCTAATGGAGCTGGAGAGTGCGTTCAGGAGAGGAGATGTAAAGTTGTGTGTCATCAGCATAGAGGTGGTATTGAAGGACAAAGGAGTTAATGAGCGTACCCATGGAATAGGTGTACAGGGAAAACAGAAGGTGGCCTAGGACAGACACTAACAGGAAGGATGGAAGGGTGTGAGGTGGTGTCGGAGGAAGACACAGAGAAGGAGCGGTTAGTGAGGTAAGAGGTAAACCAGTCAAGGACAGTGCTAGAGAGGCCAACGTTTTGTAGTGTGCGGAGGAGAAGAAGATGATATATGGTGTCAAAGGCAGCCGAGAGGTCCAGAAGGATGAGCAGAGAGAAGTGGCCCCTGGATTTGGCCGAAAGCAGGTCATTGGTGATTTTCACCAGGGTGTCAGTGGAGTGGGTGAAAGCCAGATTGTAGTGGATCAAGGATGGAGTTGTCAGAGAGGTAGCTTGTGAGACGGCTGTATACCAGTCTTTTAAGTAGGAAATACAAGTCGTTTGAGGGGAAATCAAAGGCGATACTAAATAATTAAAACAAGGTAGAAGAAATAATTAGATATACATCACATAAAATCTCAACGGACTGGTGATATTTGAATTTCTTTGACATCCAATATAGGTAATAGTTCTTTTTTTCAATTCAAATCAATCTCCAACGCGAAATTCATAGGAGACAAAAATGGGAAAGAGGCATACAATGTGTAATATTGTTTGTCATCCGACAATATAAACAAGTCCTGTGACTTCTCCAAAGAGAAAAGAACCCTATATGGTGAATTTCTTGATAGTTGAGAAAAGGGATAGTTCCTCACCACCTTTTCATTAGAAGATGAACGTACCAAAACTCACTTAGAATAGTGTGGAAACATACATATCAAGGTATCTTTAAAAGTAGAGGACAACACTACAAAATAAAAGTTTGTTCAATTTGAACGTACCACACTCACTTTCTTGGAGTGTGGGTATCCTCACGTAACGGTTTCTTTGAGCATTAAACCCCTGGCAACCAGCATGGATCCCAGAGAATGAAACCCCTGGCAACCAGCATGACACCCAGCGCGTGAAATCCTTGGCAACGAGCAGAAACGGCTGTCTTCACTTCTATTCCAAAGAAACCGTTACGTGAGGATACCCACACTCCAAGAAAGTGAGTGTGGTACGTTCAAATTGAACAAACTTTTATTTTGTAGTGTTGTCCTCTACTTTTAAAGATACCTTGATATGTATGTTTCCACACTATTCTAAGTGAGTTTTGGTACGTTCATCTTCTAATGAAAAGGTGGTGAGGAACTATCCCTTTTCTCAACTATCAAGAAATTCACCATATAGGGTTCTTTTCTCTTTGGAGAAGTCACAGGACTTGTTTATATTGTCGGATGACAAACAATATTACACATTGTATGCCTCTTTCCCATTTTTGTCTCCTATGAATTTCGCGTTGGAGATTGATTTGAATTGAAAAAAAGAACTATTACCTATATTGGATGTCAAAGAAATTCAAATATCACCAGTCCGTTGAGATTTTATGTGATGTATATCTAATTATTTCTTCTACCTTGTTTTAATTATTTAGTATCGCCTTTGATTTCCCCTCAAACGACTTGTATTTCCTATTATTGTGTGTGGTTTAAGATTGGGTAGACCACTAGAGGAGTGAAATTGGGCTGACACTTTAAACCGCGCCAGAATACACACATCATATTTTATTTCCAGTCTTTTAAGTAGTTTGGAGGCAAATGGGAGAAGTGAGATGGTGCGGTAGCTAGTGAGTGATGAAGGGTTGAGGTTGGTTTTTTGAGAATAGGTGATACCAGAGCATGTTTGAATGGTGAGGGAAAGATGCCGGTAGAGAGCGATAGGTTAAAGAGGTGAGCAAGGTGAGAGCAGGCAGTAGGGGAGAGGGAGCGGAGAAGACAGGAGGGGAGGGGGTCCAGGGGGCAGGTTGATGGGGGGGATAAGATGAGGGAGTGGACTTGTCTGTAGTGGGACGGAAGGAGGACAGGGTGGGATAGATGGAGGGAAAGGATGATGGGGGCAGGGGGGCAGCAGAGGGGTGACGGTAGGAGATGTCGTGTCGGATATCCTCAATTTTGGAGGTGAATAAGGAGGCAAAGTTAGTGGCATTGAGGGAGGATGGGAGGGGAGGAGGGAGGGGGGCGAAGGAGAGTGTTAAAAGTTTTAAAGAGATGGCGTGGACTGGAGGACTGAGAAGAGATAAGTACTTGGAAAAAGTATTGCTTGTTGAGGGAAAGAGCAGAGCTGTAGGAGGAGAGAATAAACTTGAAATCTATGAAGTCCGCCAGAGAGTGAGATTTCCTCCAGGAGCGTTTAGCGGAGCGTGAACATTTTTGTGAGAATCGTGTTAGTTTGGTGTGCCAGGGTTGGGGTTTGGAGTGGCGGAGGGGGACAGAGGAGAGGTGGGCCACAGAGTCAAGAGCAGCGGTAAGGGAAGAGTTATAAAAGGAGGCTATACTACTGCATGCACTAGAACACTGAGTCTCTGTAGCTGAGATCTGCTCCCAGTCTCCGCTCTGCACACTTGTACACCAGTGCTCTGTCTCTCAGTTTCTGTGTGTCACGCTCTCCTCACTCTCTCCTACATGGAGGAACAGGAACTATATCATATAACTCCGCCTCCGAGTGACTCTTAGCACTAGAGGTGTAACAATAGGGGATGCAGCCATAGACTGGTACACATAAGTAGACAGGTACAGAGCGCACTATGGGGGTAATTCTGAGTTGATCGCAGCAGCAAGTTTGTTAGCAATTGGGCAAAACTATGTGCACTGCGGGGGGGGCAGATATAACATTTGCAGAGAGAGAGAGATTTTGGGTGGGTTATACTGTTTCTGTGCAGGGTAAATCCTGGCTGCTTTATTTTTACACTGCAATTTAGATTTCAGTTTGAACACACCCCACCCAAATCTAACTCTCTCTGCACATGTTATATCTGCCCCACCTGCAGTGCACAAGGTTTTGCCCAACTGCTAACAAATTTGCTGCTGCGATCAACTCAGAATTAGGCACCATGGTGGTCATTCCGAGTTGTTCGCTCGCTGCTACTTTTAGCAGAATTGCTAATAGGCTAAAATCCGGCAGTTCTGCGCATGCGTATGCACAGGAGGGCGCATTCGCTAAGCAATTTTAAACAAAACTATGCTATTTTACTCACGGGTGAATAAAGCTTTTCAGTCGTACTGCTGATCGGTGAGTGATTGACAGGAAGTGGGTGTTTCTGGGCGGAAACTGGCCGTTTTCAGGGAGTGTGCTAAAAAACGCAGGCGTGCCAGGTAAAAACGCAGGAGTGGCTGGAGAAACGGAGGAGTGGCTGGCTGGACGCAGGGCGTGTTTGTGACGTTAAACCAGGAACTAAACGGACTGAGGTGATCGCAATCTAGGAGTAGGTCTGGAGCTACTCAGAAACTGCAAGGAAATAATAGCAGAATTGCTAATCTTTCGTCAGCAATTCTGCTATGCTAAGATACACTCCCAGAGGGCGGCGGCTTTGTGTTTGCATTTCTGCTAAAAGTAGCTAGCGAGCGATCAACTCGGAATGAGGGCCATATCCTAACATTATTCAGGTTTGTTAGCAAACCAAAAAAACACACTAATGGCCAAAACCATGTTGCCCTCCAGGTGGGTCCGATGTAACGAGCAGAAAGATTTAGATTTGGGTGCAGTGTGTTCAAACTGAAATCTAAATTGCAGTGTAAAAATAAAGCAGCCAGTATTTACCCTGCACAGAAATAATAGAACCCACCAAAATCTGAATCACATCTAACCCACCTGCAGTGCAACATGCAACATGGTTTTGCCCATTAATGTGCTTTTGTGGTTTGCTAACAAACCTGAATAACCCCCAGAGTCTACAAATTAATAAAATATATTTGCTAATTGGTACCATTTGTAGCAGTAACTTGGTTTCTTTAGAATTGGTAGAAAAAAAAGGAGGGGGTGAACCCTATGTGCAGGTCCATCTTCTTTGTCCCCAGTGCCATTTCCAATCCTCCAGCATCATCTCCTCTGTTCCCAACTCCATCTTCTGCGTCCACAGCTCCATCTTCTCTCCCCAGCGCCATCTACTGTGTCTCCAGCTCCTTTTCCTCTCACCCAGCGCCATTTCCTGTGCCCTCAGCTCCTTCTCCTCTCCCCCAGCGCCATCACCTGTGTTCACAGCACCATCTCCTGTGTGCCCTGCTTCATCTTTTCTCCACCAGCGCCATCTCCTGTGTCCTCAGTTTCATATCCTCTCCTACAGCATCATCTCCTGTATCCTCAGTTCCATCTCATCTCCACCAGCACCATCTCGTGTGTTCCCAACTCCATCTTCTTTCCCCAGCGCAATCACCTGTGTCCCCAGCTCCATCTTCTCTCCCCATCGCCATCTCCTGTGTCTCCAGTGCCATCTCCTGTGTTCTCAGCACCATCCTCTGTGTCCCCAGCTCCATCTCCTCTCTCCCAGCACCATTTCTTGTGTCCCAGGCTCCTTCTCCTCTCCCACAGTGCCATCTCCTTTGTTCTCAGCACCATCTCCTGTGTGCCCTGCTTCATCTTTTCTCCACCAGCGCCATCTCCTGTGTCCTCAGTTTCATATCCTCTCCTACAGCATCATCTCCTGTATCCTCAGTTCCATCTCATCTCCACCAGCACCATCTCGTGTGTTCCCAACTCCATCTTCTTTCCCCAGCGCAATCACCTGTGTCCCCAGCTCCATCTTCTCTCCCCATCGCCATCTCCTGTGTCTCCAGCGCCATCTCCTGTGTTCTCAGCACCATCCTCTGTGTCCCCAGCTCCATCTCCTCTCTCCCAGCACCATTTCTTGTGTCCCAGGCTCCTTCTCCTCTCCCACAGTGCCATCTCCTTTGTTCTCAGCACCATCTCCTGTGTCCCCAGCAGCATTATTTCTCCCCCAGCATCATCTCTTATGTCCCCAGCTCCATCTTCTCTCCCCCAGTGCCAACTCCTGTGTTCCCGGCACCATCTCCTGCATCCCCAGCTCCATCTTTTCTCCACCAGCGCCATCTCCTGTGTCCCCGGTTCCCTCTCCTCACCTCTCCCCCAGCACCATTTCCTGTGTTCTCAGCACCATCCTCTGTGTCCCCAGCTCCATCTCCTCTTCTCCAGCACCATCTCCTGTGTTCCTAGCTCCATCTTCTCTCCCACACCGCCATCAACTGTGTTCCCAGCACCATCTCCTGGGCCCCCAGCTTCATCTTCTCTCCCCAGCACCATCTCCTATGTCCTAGCTCCCACTCCTCTCCCTCACCGCCATCTCCTGTGTTCTCAGCACCATCCTCTGTGTCCCCAGCTCCATCTCCTCTCCCCTAGCACCATTTCCTGTGTCCCAGGCTCCTTCTCCTCTCCCCCAGTGCCATCTCCTGTGTCCCCAGCTCCATCTTTTCTCCATCAGCGTCATCCCGTGTCCCATCTTCTCTCCATCTTCTCTCCCCCAGCACCATCTTCTGTGTCCCCAGTTCCATCTCCTCTCCCCTAGTGCCGTCTCCTGTGTCCCCAGCTCCTTCTTCTCTCCCCCAGCACCATCTTCTGTGTTCTCGGCAGCATACTCTGTGTCCCCAGCTCCATCTTCTCTCCTCCAGCACCATCTTCTGTGTCCCCAGTTCCTCTCCCCTAGTGCCATCTCCTGTGTCCCCAGCTCCTTCTTCTCTCCCCCAGCGCCATCTTCTGTGTTCTCGGCAGCATACTCTGTGTCCCCAGCTCCATCTTCTCTCCCCCAGCACCATCTTCTGTGTCCCCAGTTCCATCTCCTCTCCCCTAGTGCCATCTCCTGTGTCCCCAGCTCCTTCTTCTCTCCCCCAGCGCCATCTTCTGTGTTCTCGGCAGCATACTCTGTGTCCCCAGCTCCATCTTCTCTCCCCCGCGCCATCTTCTGTGTTCCCAGCACCATCTCCTGTGTCTCCAGCTCCGTTTTCCCTTCCTCAGTGCCATCTACTGTGCCTCCTGTGGGCCAATTTTGTTTCTTAAAATTGTGGGAAGTTGAACTAACAGGTACAATATTGTGTTTTTCACAGTAGTTTTTATTGTCCACTATAGAAGAATGGTGTGCCTGTGAAGGGTATGTCTTATTTTATTGACATTTTCTGAATGTAGACACTTGGGATCTCACCATTTAATATATAAATATTCACAATGTCAGCATTTCAAGAATATCGACACTGTGTATGTCAACAGCTAAACTGTTTTTTTCAATGTAAATGTAACCTATACATAGTTATCTACGTTTTCGGTCTCTTCTGTGGGAGAAGCCTAGAGAAGAGACACTGCTGGCGAGGGTTGAGCTATCGCGCTATTAGGCCCGATTCACGTCATTTATCCCCACACCCTCCATACTGCACCACGAATCCAGTGATTTTCTCCCCATCCTGTCTTCTTCACTAGGAAGCGGGTGGAATACGGGAGATCCGCCTACTCTTGCGGGGGTGCAGGTGAATATGCAAAAAATTGTGAGTCTCCCGCAACGTCTACAAGAGTAGGCAGGTAAAATGTAACCCTAACCCTAATTGTAGCCTAACACTAATCTAACCCTAATTACAGCCTAACACTAATCTAGCCCTAACACTAATTGTAGCCTAACATTAATCTAACCCTAATTGCAGCCTAACACTAATCTAGCCCTAACCCTAATTACATCCTAACACTAATCTAGCCCTAACCCTAATTTCAGCCTAACACTAATCTAGCCCAAACATGTTACAGGCTGGGTTTGAAAAATGACAGTTAGGAGCTGATTGGTTGGTACTTTATCACCGTGCAATTTATTACTCTCCAGCGCTTGATAAATCTGCGCCTATGATTACTGTATGTGATATCACTGCAGCAGACTTTGAGGAACTTTATAATACAAATGTCCTCAAATCTGACATTGAGCTGATAACATTTATTACAAGGGAAATATTTGACACTTACAGGTAATAAAAAGATTTAAAGGTTATCTTATAGATTTGATATAATAAATACAGTTTATCTTTTCCTCCACTGGGATTTTCTCTGTAGAGTGTTATCAGAAAAAACTTTTGAGAATTTTTGTCCTATGTTTCCTTGCTCAGTTTAATAGCACTGTATACTTCGTGGGAGGATACAACAAGCTGAACTTAGGGGGTGATTCAGACCTGATCGTAGATGTGCTAAATTTAGCACATCTATCATCAGCTTCCCTGACATGCGGGGGGGGGGGGGGGGGGGGGGACGCCGAACCCCGCATGTCAGGCCCTACCCCGTCGTACAAGTACTGTTACCGTGCTCCCTTAGGTGCCATTATGGAATGGGTTTAATCATCTAATGCCTGGAACCCGTGACATTAAGAAGATTCTCACGGATGGTTGCCAAATGGCTGATTCACCAACTGCTGATGGCAGAAAAAGTTGATTTGGTTAATGCACTCCATATAGTAGAAGCCGCAATGTGTTGGGAGAACAGAATCAGCACTTAAGGCAGGTACACACTACACAATTGTGGAATGCCAGCAATGGACGACTATACCATTGAACGATATATAGTTCAGCGATATAGTGCATACACACTGAACATTATAGTAATGGTCACCAATATTACACCCATTCACACTGGACGATTTCAGCCTAAAAATAAACGATAACGACATTTATAGTAACATACATAGGGTGGAATTCAAATGTTTGAAAAGTCGGTTGGGTGTCTGTTTTTTCCTGTCTATTAGGTAGGAAAAAACAGACACCCAACTGACTTTTCAAACATTTGAATCTCCCCCATAGTATCTAAGGCTGAAAAAAGACAATCGAGTTCAACCTATTTGTGGTCTCCTATGCAGTATTATTATGCAGTATTATTTTTGGACTAATTGTGACTGATGATAATGTCAGCCGTTGTGTTTTATTCCTCTTTTTTTAATAACTATAGTGCGTGACTGACTATGCACCATATCTAACCCATTCTTAAAGGTGTTGACTGAGTCCGCCATTACTACTCTCTCAGGCATGGAATTCCAAACATGTATTGTCCTTACTGTGAAAAAAACCTTTTCTCATCTAAAATAAGCGAGTGTCCACGTGTCCTCTGTGCTGATCTTACCAAAAACAGGTCCTGCGCAAGCTCTGTGTATTGTCCCCTTATATATTTGTAGATGTTGATCATGTCCCCTCTTAGTCTCCTCTTTTCCAGTGTAAACATGCCTAGCCTTGCAAGCCTTTCCTCGTATTCCAGCATCTCCATGCCCTTAATTAGTTTGGTCGCCCGCCTCTGAACCTTTTCTAGCTCCAGGTTATCCTTTTTGTAGTATGGTGCCCAAAATTGTACACAGTATTCAAGATGTGGCCAAGCTAGTTATTTATATAATGGGAGTATAACACTCTCGTCCCTTGCATCAATTCCCAGTGTTATGCATGCTAATATCTTATTAGCCTTCTTTGCTACAATCCTACTTTGTGCACTGCCACTAAGTTTGCTATCTATGTGAACACCTAAGCCTTTTTCCAGTACAGAATCCCCTAATATTACCCCATTTAGTATGTAGATTTTATTTTTGTTCTTGCTACCACAGTGCATTACCTTACACTTGTTTGTATTGAAGCTCATTCTCCATTTTGCTGCCCATGCTTCTAGTTAGACTAAGTCATTCTGAGTCTCCAGCATTCCCCTCCGTATTTATAACCTTACACAATTTGGTTGTCGTCTGCAAAAATTGACACCATGTTCTCTAGACCTACTGTTAGGTCGTTAATGAAAATGTTGAAACAATAGTGGTTCAAGTACATACCCTTGTGGCACTCCACTTAGCACTTCAGTCTAATTTGAAAATGATTCATTAATCTATTATCTAACCAATTTCTGACCCAAGTGCATATTATGCTCCCTAACCCTCTTTCTTTAAGCTTATAGATAAGTCACATGTGTGGTACTGTGTCGAAAGCTTTGGCAAAGACTAAAAAGATTACATCCACCTCCTTACCCTGATCAAGGTTCGCACTTACTGTTTCATAAAAGCCAAGTAAGTTGGTTTGACATGATCTGTCCTTCACAAATCCATGTTGGTTCCTTTTAATGACCTTATTGGTTTCAAGGAACTTCTGAATACTATCCCTTAGAATACCTTCCAATACTTTCCCCACTATAGATGTAAGACTAACTCGTCTATAATTACCTGGTTTAGCTTTACTTCCCTTTTTGAATATAGGCACTACTTTCGCTATACACCAGTCTTTGGGAACCATACCTGATATAACTGAATCTTTGAAGATCAAAAATAGGGTTCTTGCTAGTTCAGAGTGAAGCTCCATAAGAACCCTTGGGTGAATTCCATCGGGACCAGGTGACTTATTAATCTTTACATTTTTTAATTGGTCACAGACTACCTCCTCATTTAAATAAGCACTTAGCAGTGGGACATTATCTTTGTTGAGATTGTGGGCTAGATGCATCATCGCTTGGAGAGTGAAAAAGCACCAGCCAATCAGCTCCTAACTTCCATGTCACAGGCTGTGTTTGAAATATGGCAATTAGGAGCTGATTGGCTAGTACTTTTTCACTCTCCATTTTATCACTTTCCAAGTGATGATGCACCTGTCCCTGAGTGTTAGTTCCTGCATTTGGTTCTCTCTTGTAAATACCATTGAAAAAAACTCATTTAGTTTGTCCGCCATGTGATTATCATTTTTGGTTAAGACTCCCAACTTGTCTTTTAAAGTGCCTATACTCTCCTTCTTTAATCTCTTGCTGTTGATGTATTATTATTTTTTTAAATGGTGATTTGCTTTGCTTTCCTGTGCTACTAGTTTTTCATTTTCTACTTTAGCCGCTATTATTTCTTTTTTGCATATTTTGTTACAATCTTTATAGTGCTGAAATGACTCCACATTCCCGTCAGATTTGTATTTTTTGAATGCTCACCTTTGTTTGCTCATTATTTCCTTTATCTTTTTGTTAAGCCACATTGGTTTGGGATTTTTATTCTTTTTTTTTTTTTGCTGCTCGCGGGAATAAATTTGTGAGTATTTTTAACTAGCAGTGATTTTAATACATCCCATTTCTTTGTAGTATTTTTTTCTTGAAACAACATTTCCCATTCAATGTACCTTAAAGCTTCCCTCATCATGTCAAAGTTGGCTTTGCCAAAGTTTAGAGTCCTAGTTGAGCCAGTATAGGACTGCGTATGAAAACTGATATTGAATGTGACCATATTGTGGTCGCTGTTTCCTATGGGCTCTCCTACTATAATATTTGATACCAATTCCTCATTGTTTGTTAATACCAGGTCTAAGATTTAATTGTACCTAGTTGGTTCCTCAATTAATTGAACTAAGTAGTTATCATTTAGTGTGTTTAAAAACATATTACTCCTAGCAGTATCACATGAATCGTTTTTCCAATTTATCTCTGGATAGTTAAAATCTCTCATCACTACTATGTCTCCTACTCCTGCTGCTCTTTCAATTTGCTTCAGTAACAATTCCTCATCAGACACATTAATACCAGGTAGCCTGTAGCATAACCCCAATACTTTTTTATTCCTTTACCCCCGCATTATATTGTTAGAATTTATTTTTTAGGCTGAAATCGTCTACTGTGTACCCCCCTTTACATAGATTCTAAGCTAGTATCTCCCAAATCGAAGCAGGACCTCCTTTTCTACTCTATTTGACACTAGTCCTCCATGTATCACCTAACAGTACACAGGATAAATGACGCATTTCTTTTAGCGATGAGGAAGGGGCTACATATCTGTATTTACTGTATACTGCCCCAGAACTTATAATATGTCAGTGTATAATTATGCCGATAAAAATCACCGGCTTAAATAAATCACTAAAATGAGTCTGTGAGTAAAAAAGGACTGCCGGAGAAGCCACACATATTTATTTGTACAAGAACATTGTCGTAATATAGTGCCAACACCTTTAGTTTTTGGAGAATACCTCAGTCTACCTTTCTCTTCTAATTTCTAATCTAATCAGCATCTGGTAACAAACTTCAATCTTTGGCAGTGCTGATCTGCGTATTGGTAATGCAGCCTTTATAGTTAGTTGTCTGTTTACAAAGGCATGGACAATGGATTCTTTGAAGTGTGGGATCATTTAGTTAAGGTACAGTAGCATGAAATACTGTAGTCGTACTGGACTCATTAACATTTATTTTACATTTGAAGGATTTTTAACGACATTGATAATCTTTGTGTTTTCCATAAACAA
The DNA here is from genome assembly GCF_028390025.1 of Pseudophryne corroboree. Lineage (NCBI taxonomy): Eukaryota > Metazoa > Chordata > Amphibia > Anura > Myobatrachidae > Pseudophryne > Pseudophryne corroboree. The sequence goes on from NC_086453.1 coordinate 141,282,252, forward strand.
TCCGAATATCTCTGCACTGAAGTAAAGGGTTAATTATATATTTTTTCCTTACCCAAGTTTATACTAACTTTAATAGTAACCTTTAATAGAGCAAACAAACCTTGATATAGACATAGAGTACTTACCACCTTAACAAGCAGTCACATTAACTTTCATTTTCACTAATGGTTACCTTTCACGTAGTCATATTCATATTTGCATACTCCACATAGAAAAAGCCTTGTATTGGTTTGGGTGTGGTATGGAAGGTAGATAGTAACTAGGTCGACAGGGTCTTTAGGTCGACAGGGTCTAGGTCGACAGCTCAAAAGGTCAACATGAGTTTTTTTTTGTGTGTCATTTTCTTCGTAGAGGGACCGGGAACCCCAATTAGTGCACCGTGTCCCCTCGCATGGCTCACTTCCCTCGCCATGCTTCGGGCAAGATTATCATTCCAATCGTAGTCCACGTGGATCTTTAAGTATGAAAAGGTTCAAAAAAAGAAAAAAATTGTGAAAAACTCATGTCGACCTTTTGACCTGCCGACCTAGAACATGTCGACCTAGAGACTCTGTCGACCTAGAAACCCTGTCGACCTAGTTACTGTCGACCAATAGTTGTCGACCTAGATAGTGTCGACTTAGTTACTGTCGACCTAGAGACCGGAACCCATTGGTTTGTAGGTTCATCATTAAATCATGCGATAAACCTATAAATTAGATTTGAAACTAGTCACAGCCAGTGGCGGATTTTACTTAGGAGCTGCAGTACTCCTAAGTAAAAGTTTATAGCATTGCGAGGATTTGGGCAGTACATGTACCGCTGTAATCCTTAAGTCTGTATCTTGTGTGTTTCTGCTCTGGAATCCGGCGTAACAAGTACGGGTGACCCTGAGCACAAGAGTAATGGCCACCCCACTCTGCCAATTTTCATTGTTTGGTTACAAGCCCTCATTTGATATCAATTTAATATAATAACAATAATAATAATAATAATAATAATAATAATAATAATAGACATGAACTAATACATTATTGTTGTTTTTTAAATTATTTGTTCATATTTACTAAAGGACAGCTTGCAGGGGCAGTATGTGCATGTCCTACCAGTTTATACACCACTCAAGGTAGCATACAGTAACGTAAAATGGAAATATTTAGTTGTTACTGATACATATTGCACTGACAGTACTAAAACAAGTATACAAGCGTGTAACAGAAAATGATACAGCGCCACTTGTGGGGTAAAATCTCAGTAAAAAAGTGGTTTAAAAAAGCACTAATATTGATTAAAAACACACACGTAACCTACTTAAAGGTGTCTGCCAACCCTTAAAGGTGCAGTACTGGCACAATACTGCTAAAAGGATATAGAATGGGGGAATATGGGTATCGGCGACTGGTGTTGTTTAAAACAGAATCATTAGAGATTAAAATTTATGAGCCAAAAAATATATAAAATTAACAAACAAGCTTTTTAATATATAAAAGTGGAATAAAATACAGAAAATTTCACACAAGTACTGATAAAAGCATAAAAATCTTTTTAAAAGGTAAGGAATTCGGACTTAGCTTTTAAGATAGGCAAGGGGGGTCACTACAAGGAATCCAACGCGTTTCGTCTCATCTGAAGAAGTCTGATTGAGACGAAACGCGTTGGGTTCCCTGTAGTGACCCCCCTTGCCTATCTTAAAAGCTAAGTCCGAATTCCTTACCTTTTAAAAAGATTTTTATGCTTTTATCAGTACTTGTGAAATTTTCTGTATTTTATTCCACTTTTATATATTAAAAAGCTTGTTTGTTAATTTTATATATTTTTTGGCTCATAAATTTTAATCTCTAATGATTCTGTTTTAAACAATACCAGTCGCCGATACCCATATTCCCCCATTCTATACAAGTATACAAGCGTTGACCCCCAACAAGTGGTGCCACTAGGCACGCGCCTCATGTGCCTAATGGGAAATTTCCACTGCACATACATACCAAACACATCTCTACTTAATTTATGACTGAAGTGCCATAACTATATCGGGCCATTGGTGCACAGGCCACGGTTCACGGAGTGCCTGATTCAGGATAGTTACCAAACTAAAAAAGCACACAAATGAGCAAAACCATGTGCACTGCAGGTGAGGCAGATGTAAAATGTGCAGAGACAGTTAGATTTGGGTGGGGTGTGTTCAAACTGAAATCTATATTGCAGTGTAAAAATAAAGCAGCCAGTATTTACCCTGCACAGAAGCAATACATGTTACATCTGCCCCACCTGCAGTGCAACATGGTTTTGCCCATATGTGTGCTTTTTGCTTTTCTAACAAACCTGAATCAGGCCCAGAGGGTGCGTTGATGGACCTCCAGACTGGGCAGAGTTGTATGTATGTGTAAATGTGGCTGTTTTCCAATGGGTCTTTTGTGCCTGGGGCAAGTGTGCACTAATGCTGATAACCGATATCAAACCAAGCTTATGGGGGTGGCCTGGAATCAGAGATGCAAATAATTCTGCATGTGTATGTATACATGTATTAGTTCTCTGCACGCAATGGGGGAAAAGTTACTACCGACAAAGTATCTTTAAGTTGCCATGGATGCCTGGTCACACCCATTTCTCATGAGGCCACGCCTCTTCCCAAGTAGGCCAAAAGCTTTTTGTGTAGAGGAAATCTTGACAATTGGGGAGTATGTCAGGAAAAACTTTTTGTAGACCCTCTATAGTCATGTCCTTCACAATGGAGACTACACACACTAGCCAAGTGATGACTATAAGAAAAATAGAGGGAATATGCATAATAGCTCTTTCAGACCGCCTGAGGCAGGTCGCACCTGGGAGCCTGACACGGAAGCTCCCAGTATGCGACCTGCCTCATGCTCCCACCTGCCGCCGCTGACTGCAACCTGGCATATTGCCGGGTTGGTGAAGTCAGCGGTGACGCGGCGGGGGCAGCGCTTGGAAATCACATGATCTCCAATCACCGCCCGTACACAGAGAATGAACGGGAAATGGGACGCATCAACCCAGCTCCCGTTCACACCGCACAGTGAGCCTGGTTGAAGATGTGTTGAGCCCTGCTCACGACCAGGTCACTCGACCCGGTATTTCAACCCTTGCACCTTTCAGACCGCACATGAACACGGGTTATGGGAGTTCATGTGCCAATAACCCGTGTTCAGTGGTGGCGGTCTGAAAGGGGTATAAGTAGCTTGATGTTCTTGCCAGACCTGTGTCAAACTTTTGCAAAGCAACATAGACTTGCTTTACAGAGGAAGTAGTCAACTTGTGTGTCCCTGACTAGGAAGGCAGATTGTATATTATTTAGCAGCGTTGGAAATATTTTTCTTTTAAGAGCAATTTATCTAATTTATATTAAAATGGTAATGCATTCTAGTGCGAAACAGCCCAGGACAGAGGCTTACCATGGTCACTGTTTGAGTTACATGAGTGTCTTTGTTTCCTGGCTATAGTTCTGTGGAAATTACAGAGGGGATCCTGTCTGAAGATCGACAGTGTCTAGGTCGACAATGTTTGGGTCGACAGTCACTAGGTAGACATGTTTTCAAGGTCGACTTTTTTTTTCTTTTTGTGACCTTTTTTCATACTTAACGATCCACGCGGACTATGATTGGGAATAGTCATTGCAAGTGAAGCGAGCCATACGAGGGGACACGGTGCACTAATTGGGCTTCCCGGTCACTGTACAGAGAAAACGACACAAAAAAAACATGAAAACTCCTGTCGACCTAGAACATGTCGACCTAGAAACCCTGTAGACCTTCAAACCCTGTCGACCTAGTGACTGTCAATCTATAGTGGTTGACCCAAACATATTCAACCTACACACTGTTGATCCAATGATGCACACCCCTGAAAAAGCAGCAACTGCGACTGTTCTGTGTAAAGTTGCATTAGTGGTATTCTATAGATGTCCAATGCATTCAGCCTTGGGCTAATTAGGGCTGAACTTTTAGACATACTTATGTTACATGGACAGGATGCACAGGGATAGTGTGGTGGGGATGTAGTTATGTGACCGGCGTTCACAATACCGACCACTACAGTACATCCCGAACCCTGAAAGGTCAGACAGCCAGCATGCCGACTAACAGGGCTTATTCCCACTCATGGGTGTCCCCGACACCCACAGAGTGGGAATAGTACCTGTGGCGGGCACAGCTCGCCACCGAGCCTGCAGCGTGGTGAGTGCAGAGAGCCCACAAAGGGTTTTGTTGTGCTCACCCCCACCGTCGGCATTCTGTGGCTGGGATCTCGTCATCGGTATACTGACCGCTGGGATCCCCGGCCGCCGGTAACACGGCCCCAACCCTGGTGGTGATGGGGGTGAATCGATCGATAAAGAATTGCACCAGTATAGCAATGTACAAAATATGGTTTGGGTGTGTGTACATCCAGGCCTGATGGCACACACTGTATAGAATATAATGTTTCATCGCTTTAGTACAGTTTAAATCACAACTCCCACAGGGACCTACTGTATGTTATTTCACATAGGACAACTTTCCCCATATATTGATATCTATAGTACATAGCAAATGATGAATGGAGCAGCTCAATTCAGAAGAAAATCCAAAACAAAGAATATGATAATGTTAAAATGTGGTCATAACATATTGTATTTACATTACAACGTTCAGGCCTGTTTTAGTCACTTCTTCTTTATAAATGTTGCACTTTGATAAGCCCTGCAATAATGACAGAAAATGCGGAAGTGCAATTTCCCTTTAATTTTCAAAGCAGAAGTTAGAGGGTGAAGTGCCGCTCAGTCACCTGACAGCAGCCAAATTAGGGGGAATTTCCTACAGCAATGAGAAGTTATTTAACTGGCATGCAAACACGCACATACACCTCCATACATCTAAGAGGAGTGGGTAACGTGAACACCCCCCATCATTTTAGACAGTTGGCTTCACATACATGTACATACAAATAGGCAAACACAGGGGGTTTCCAATTGCCCAGTAAACCCCCTTCCCCACAGCCTGGTCAGCTGCCACTACATGCAGTTTAAAGTGCAGAATTGAGCTGCTGCTGTTGCACATGGCCAATAGCAGCAAATTTTCCCCCAAGTCTGCTCTGTGTGTGTGTGTGTGTGTGTGTGTGTGTGTGTGTGTGTGTGTGTGTGTGTGTGTATCTGCTAAATCATCGCACCAGAGAGAGAATCAGGTAAGTGACCGTTGGGCCTCCATATGTCTGATGTACAGATTTGTCCTCTTACATCTTTGCTCTGTGCGCTATAAGTCGTGTTGCACATAACGCGTGAGTGCCTTTCGTCTTATGGGGGTAATTCCAAGTTGATCGCAGCAGGAAATTTTTTAGCAGTTGGGCAAAACCATGTACAGTGCAGGGGGGCCGATATAACATTTGCAGAGAGAATTAGATTTGGGTGGGTTACTTTGTTTCTGTGCAGGGTAAATACTGTCTGCTTTATTTTTACACTGCAATTTAGATTGCAGATTGAACTCACCACACCCAAATCTATCTCTCTCTGCACATGTTATATCTGCCCCCCCTGCAGTGCACATGGTTTTGCCCAACTGCTAAAAAATTTCCTGCTGCGATCAACTTGGAATTACCCCCCATATGCAATATAGTGCAATAGTACGTACAAGCAGCTTTTGCTAATTAAAACGATATACAGCATGCCTATATTCTGTGTGTGACTGCGGCTGTATTTGCATACAAAATGCTATGCTTCAGTGTTTTCTTGGAAAAACACTGTAATGTGGCATTTTAGATGCAGATACAGCCACAATTACACACACAATATAGGAATGCTGCATATAATTTTAAACAGCAGAAGCTGCTTGTGCGTCTTATTGCAATACATTGCATCCAAAACGCATTGTTGCTGGAAAATCGAAAAAAAAAAAAAAAGCTCGGCGCTAACGAGTCCCGCCACTTGATGGCGCGACTTGAAGGGCTGTTTAGCATGTCTGCAACAAGGATGTTTGTGGACACATCTGTACTGTATTACATAACTTGCACTTTGTTGACTTTCTGTTCCAGCTGCTGTATGTGAGGCAGCTGAGAGAGTGAGCTCTGCTGAAATCCGCCAGCATTTTACCTTTTACAAGGCTTTATAGCATCTAAATCGGCTTTCCTGGCTCCCCCAGTGCTCCTTATACTTTGTCCGCTGTATGGACAGGTTTTTGCTGCCACAGATGCCTTCTGGAAAGCACAAGTAGCAGAAGGAGCAGTGCACGGTGGAATCCAAGATGGCTCTGGATGCTGATCAGCAGGACCTCCTGTCTGCATGCTCATCCACAGACTTGCAATGGGTCTTTTCCCCAGCACCCTCACCGGACCACAGCAGCAGGGAATCAGCCTCTGAAGCCCCAGATCGAGGGGATTAGGCACTTCCTCCCACTGATGCTCCTGTTACAGGGTGCAGGATGTACTAAAGGGAAAATGGGGGTTTTATCACATTTTTGTATGTACTAACACCGGTCCGCCACATTTTTGCCCATGAGGGTTTTGTCATCTTTGGATGGCGATACCCTATAGAAGCCTATGGGCTTCTTATCACCGTCCACCTCAACCTGCCGCCTCCGCTGCTGATGCCCCCCCCTTCCCCCGGCATACCTTCCTACAGGAAGCCTGGACCCGGAAGGTAAACTCCTCCTCCTCCTAGCAACACAGCCGGATGTCCTTCCGGCTGCAGGGAGGAGGAGGTTGCTGGGACAGCCTGCTGCCTGCTTCACGGCAGGTGAGCAGGTGGAGACCCCAGGGAGGTGACGGAGACCCCCTGCACACCACCTCACAGGTATCGCGGGGGGCCTCCATCACCACATTGCATTGTTGATCGCATATGTTAGTACATATGCGATCAACATTGCTGCGATGGGCGGAGATGTATGTTAATACATCCCGCCCATATAATAATATGGTGAATGCTATCAGAGATACCATAGGTCCTTTACTGAAAGCACAAACAGAGGATATCAACTGGCAGCTCTCTCAACTCACTCAGTGAGTCCTAGACCCACAGCATAAACTGGGAGAGACATTTGCTGATGTGGCTGCTATGAAAACTACTGTTGCACGTCACACTAAATCTATTTACCACATACGAAACAAGATTGATGACCTGGAAAATAGATCCCAACTAAAAAATCTTCGCATCATAGGATTGCCAGATCCCTTAAAGGGCAAGAACTTTCTGACTTCATCCGCACTACCTTACCTAGTCCAGGACTCCTGTGTGGATCTCATAGTTGAACGTGTACATTGGATAGGCCCTGCTCGTACCCTAGAGGGAGACAGACCACGTGCAGTTATATTTAGAGTGCTGAATTATCTACACAAAGAAGCATTATGGTTTGCATCTCGCAAACAGAGGAAAATCTCCTGGCAGGGTCACAAAGTACTCATATTTCAAGATTACTTGGCTGAGTTGTCTAAGGCACGCAAAGCCTTCTCCCTGATATGCTCCAAACGGGTACAGTCTAATCAAAAGTTTGCCTTTCTGTATCCTGCTCATGTACGCCTGTTTCGTGGTGGTTCCTTTAAGGACTTTACATCTGCTCAGGATTCCAAGGCCTTTTTACGTGAGGAATCAGCTGATGAATCCCCCTTCGAGTGATTTATATATCCTGTTTGTTTTCACTCATCGGGGTAAATTTACTAAGGTCCCGATTTTGACCGAGATGCCTTTTTTTCATCAAAGTGTCATCTCGGTAATTTACTAAGCAATAATCACGGCAGTGATGAGGGCATTCGTAATTTTATGGAAGTCCAACAAAAAAAATACAAATGAATACACCATCGGTCAAAACGCGGCTGTTTAAGTATGAATCTCGGTAATTTACTAAGAAGTGCAAAGCAATAAAAAAAACAAACACTACCGTGAAAAATTACAACTCGTAAAAAAGTGCTAAAAAAAAACAGACCTGCTTTTTTAATCCGTGATTGTATAGGCATGCAGGGATCCATGAGATCCGTGCATGTATATCAGTGGGAAGGGGTGGGAAAGTGGTTATTTTATTTAAAAAAATTGCGTGGGGTCCCCCCTCCTAAGCATAACCAGCCTCGGGCTCTTTGAGCCGATCCTGGTTGCAGAAATATGGGGAAAAAATTGACAGGGGTTCCCCCATATTTAAGCAACCAGCATCGGGCTCTGCGCCTGGTCCTGGTTCCAAAAATACGGGGGACAAAAAGAGTAGGGGTCCCCCGTATTTTTAAAACCAGCACCGGGCTCCACTAGCTGGACAGATAATGCCACAGCCGGGGGTCACTTTTATATAGTGCCCTGCGGCCGTGGCATCAAATATCCAACTAGTCACCCCTGGCCGGGGTACCCTGGGGGAGTGGGGACCCCTTCAATCAAGGGGTCCCCCCCCAGCCACCCAAGGGCCAGGGGTGAAGCCCGAGGCTGTCCCCCCCCATCCAATGGGCTGCGGATGGGGAGGCTGATAGCCTTTTGTGATAATGAAAAGATATTGTTTTTAGTAGCAGTACTACAAGGCCCAGCAAGCCTCCCCCGCATGCTGGTACTTGGAGAACCACAAGTACCAGCATGCGGCGGAAAAACGGGCCCGCTGGTACCTGTAGTACTATTACTAAAAAAATACCCAAAAAAAGACAAGACACACACACCGTGAAAGTAAAGATTTATTACATACATGCACACAAACATACATACATACTTACCTTATGTTCACACGCAGGTCGGTCCTCTTCTCCAGTAGAATCCAAGGGGTACCTGTTGAATAAATTCTACTCACCAGATCCAGGGTCCCAGGGTCCGCGGGGCAACCATTTGTAATCCAGGTACTTGAATAAAATAACAAAACGGAGAGCCGAGCCACGCACTGAAAGGGGCCCCATGTTTTCACATGGGACTCCTTTCTCCGAATGCCAGAAACCCACTCTGACTTCTGTCTAAGTGGGTTTCTTCAGCCAATCAGGGAGCGCTACGTTGTAGCACCCTCCTGATCGGCTGTGTGCTACTGTACTGTATGACAGGCGGCACACGGCAGTGTTACAATGTAGCGCCTATGCGCTCCATTGTAACCAATGGTGGGAACTTTCTGCCCTGCGGTTGACCTAAAGTGACGTCACCGCTGAGCAGAAAGTTCCCACCATTGGTTACAATGGAGCGCATAGGCGCTACATTGTAACACTGCCGTGTGCCGCCTGTCACTCAGTACAGGAGCACACAGCCGATCAGGAGAGTGCTACAACGTGGCGCTCCCTGATTGGCTGAAGAAACCCACTTAGACAGAAGTCAGAGTGGGTTTCTGGCATTCGGGGAAAGGAGTCCCATGTGAAAACATGGGGCCCCTTTCAGTTCGTGGCTCGGGTATCCGTTTTGTTATTTTATTCAAGTACCTGGATTACAAATGGTTGCCCCGAGGACCCTGGGACCCGGGATCTGGTGAGTAGAATTTATTCAACAGGTACCCCTTGGATTCTACTGGAGAAGAGGACAGACCCTCGTGTGAACATAAGGTAAGTATGTATGTATGTTTGTGTGCATGTATGTAATAAATCTTTACTTTCACGGTGTGTGTGTCTTGTCTTTTTTTGGGTATTTTTTTAGTAGTAGTACTACAGGTACCAGCGGGCCCGTTTTTCCGTCGCATGCTGGTACTTGTGGTTCTCCAAGTACCAGCATGCGGGGGAGGCTTGCTGGGCCTTGTAGTACTGCTACTAAAAACAATATCTTTTCATTATCACAAAAGGCTATCAGCCTCCCCATCCGTAGCCCATTGGATGGGGGGGGACAGCCTCGGGCTTCACCCCTGGCCCTTGGGTGGCTGGGGGGGGGGACCCCTTTATTGAAGGGGTCCCCACTCCCCCAGGGTACCCCGGCCAGGGGTGACTAGTTGGATTTTTGATGCCACGGCCGCAGGGCACTATATAAAAGTGACCCCCGGCTGTGGCATTATCTGTCCAGCTAGTGGAGCCCGGTGCTGGTTTTAAAAATACAGGGGACCCCTACTCTTTTTGTCCCCCGTATTTTTGGAACCAGGACCAGGCGCAGAGCCCTATGCTGGTTGCTTAAATATGGGGGAACCCCTGTCATTTTCCCCCCCATATTTCTGCAACCAGGATCGGCTCAAAGAGCCCGAGGCTGGTTATGCTTAGGAGGGGGGACCCCACGCAATTTTTTATTTTATTTTACACTGTTTAATTTAAAAAAAAAAAAAACCCCAGCACGGATCACACAGATCCGGCCGAGATTCATTTTTAAAAAGTCGGCAGTGTTTTGCTAATCACTGCCGTTAAAAAAAAAAAAAACACGAATGACATCGACATCGGAACAAAAGAAAAACCCGAATACGACAGCTTAGTAAATCCGTCGTAACAAATTCAAAAAGTTGCAGTTTTACACTTTCGATGTCATTCGTGATTATTCTCCCACCAAATCGGGAGAATTACGAATGTTAGTAAATATACCCCATCGTATCTAAATTGTGCTCCGATTGTTTATTTTTGAAACTCCCATGCCACTGCTTTGCTATTTCCTCTTGAATAGTATTGTGGTCACTTTCCTATGTGGCTTCTCCATTTATTGACTGCATATACTGTTCTTCACCAGCCATGTCCTTTGTAATCAGGAACCTTCCCACTCATCTCTGAGTTGTGCACTGGATGTTTGCCGAGTTTGTAGCTGTACCGTTCACAGGTGGTTGCCTAGGTGCTTTACATGTTCTCTTTTGATACCTACCTTATCTATTGATCCTGTGAAGTCTGTATCCAATGGATATGAGAGCTTGTCTCTATCTCTTTTCTTTCATTTTCATGTTACTCTTTGTATTTTTCTGTGTGTTCCCCCCTTTTCTCCCTTGTGTGTCCTCCCCTCCCCTCAGAAGGAAAGAAGAGGACCAATCTTCACGGGATTATAGGTGAGTATTTAGTTTTTTTTTTTACAGGTACCCCAAGGGATTCAACTTGACAAGGGGACCAATGGGCTCCGTGGGATACTAGGTAAGTATGTGTGAGTGTGTAAGTGTGCATGCATGTGTAAATAAACTTATACTTTCACGGTGTGTGTGTGTTGTGTTTTAATTTGGGTATTTCTTTTGTTGTGGAACTACAGGTACCAGCGGGCCCGTTATTGCACCACATGCTGGTACTTGTGGTTCTCCAACAACAAAGGACAATATTTTTTATTTTTACACAATTTTGGCTATCAGCCCCCTATCGGGGGGACAGCCTCGGGCTTCACCCCTGGCTCTTGGGTGCCTGGAGGGGGCGACCCCTTGATTTAAGGTGTCTCCACTCCCCCAGGGAACCCTGCCAGGGGTGACTAGTTGGGGGGAGTGATGCTTTGGCTGCAGGGACCTATATAAAAATGTTCCCTGGGTGCGGCATCCCCTTCCTGGCTGGTGGAGCCCTTTGCTGGTTTCAAAAATACGCCCATTTCTTTTGTCCCCAGTATTTTTGGATCCATGACCGGTCCAAGAGTCCGGTGCTGGTTGTTTAAATACGGGGAACCCCCAATCAATTTTTTCCTTTTATTTTTGCAACCAGAACCGGCTCAAAGATCCCGAGGCTGGTTAAGTTTTTGAGGGGGACCTGCACGTCGTTTTTTTTTAACACTTTCTTTACTTTTACAGACAGAAGCATGCATGAATCTCACTGATCTGTGCATGTTTCTGACTAAGTAATAAAAACATGATCTAAAATCTGCATGTTTTTATTACTAAAAATCGCATGTTTCCTTTATTAAAAACCGCAAATAATCGCACCGTTTTAACCTTAAAATTCACATACTATTGCATTTGTGATTTTTATTAAAAAAATCACAAATTACAAACGTGAGATTTGGTGCAATTTTTTAAGACACATTAAAACTCGCACCCTACTACATTTAGCCTTTGATGTCAGAATACCCCCCTCCCTCCCTAACCCCCCCCCCTACACACACACACACACACACACACACACACACACACACACACACACACACACACACACACACACACACACACACACACACACACACACACACACACACACACACACTTCTCTTCTCTTTACAACTTGTGTTTATGTTTGATTTTGACTTGTATTATATTGGCTAGTCTGTTGTTATAATGACTTGCCTTTTTTTTAACTGTCACATGTCACACTTGACTCAGTTTCATGGCTCACAATGGCCCTCATTCCGAGTTGTTCGCTCGGTATTTTTCATCGCATCGCAGTGAAAATCCGCTTAGTACGCATGCGCAATGTTCGCACTGCGACTGCGCCAAGTAACTTTACTATGAAGAAAGTATTTTTACTCACGGCTTTTTCTTCGCTCCGGCGATCGTAATGTGATTGACAGGAAATGGGTGTTACTGGGCGGAAACACGGCGTTTCAGGGGCGTGTGGCTGAAAACGCTACCGTTTCCGGAAAAAACGCAGGAGTGGCCGGAGAAACGGTGGGAGTGCCTGGGCGAACGCTGGGTGTGTTTGTGACGTCAACCAGGAACGACAAGCACTGAACTGATCGCACAGGCAGAGTAAGTCTGGAGCTACTCAGAAACTGCTAAGTAGTTAGTAATCGCAATATTGCGAATACATCGGTCGCAATTTTAAGAAGCTAAGATTCACTCCCAGTAGGCGGCGGCTTAGCGTGTGTAACTCTGCTAAATTCGCCTTGCGACCGATCAACTCGGAATGAGGGCCAATGTTTTATTAATGTGCGAAATTTCATGATATATGTCATCTCCAATTATTAATGACGTTTAACACTTTTGCCTTCTGGAAATTCATCTTATGGTAGCGAATGATTTCTTACATAGTACTTGCCTTTTTATGTACGCATGTACACCTGCTATGTTTTTTCACAATGTCATTTCCTTTTGTAAAATGCTGAAAATCTACAATAAATATATATATAAAAAAAACCTTGCACTTTGTTTAGGGCAGACATAGCTTGTTACATGCTAATTATGCGTCCTTCATGGGCAGGTGACAATCGCTCTAAAGCCCAGTACCCACGGGCCGCTGTGGGATGTGTGAAGTGAGCGACCCGCTAGATTGGCCTGCATGCAGGCCAATCTAGCAGCAGCGATAGCGATGCGCGGGGCTGCGCATCACTATCGCTGTAAGGGGTACTCACGGAGCGTTCAGACTTAAATTCTAAGCAATCTAGTCAGATTGCTTAGAATATCGCTCCGTGAGTACCCCCCTTAAAATCAAATATTTGGAACCCCCCTCCAGAATTCCTGCACTTGCCCCTGATACATGATACATAGAAGCTCCCCACTTCCTTTATTAATTGTCCATGGTATAACAGTTTGGTGACTGGTGGTGGTTTCGGATATGTTCATGTTCATGAGGGTGTAAGTGAGGCAGCACTACTTCCTGTGAATGCTAGGTGTGAGTGAATCGCTTTAAGAAATGAACATTGCTAAAAAAAATGTGGACATGCAATGTGCTGCGCATGCGCTACCTCCCGACATCGCCGACGCTACCCCCTCCCCATTGCGATGATCCCCCTCAGTGACATGACCCCCCCAACACTGCTCATACTCACCAACACCCTGGGATTGGTGGTTGGAGCTCCTCGAGGGCTGCCAGTCATCGGGGCTCCCTGCTGCTGTGACCTCTGCTGCTGTAAAGTGAGCTGCCACTTTGCAGCATTTTTTTACTGCACCAGAGGTCACAGGAGCAACTGGGAGCCCCGATGATTGGCAGCCCTCGAGGAGCTCCAACCACCGATGTTCAAGTTACCCAAAATCTATAGCTCAATGAAAATGTAGTTGCACATTGACCACAAATTATATGTGTGTGCACACAACTTGGCCTCAAACCAGTTGTTGTCCCAAAGGCCCAATGCAGCGTGGTCTCCCAGAGACTGCACTGTACCCACATACAGATTTGGCCAACCACATTTTTATTTGCATATTAATCAGCCATATAATTTCATTCAGGTGAAAAGTAGGATCATTTGGTTGAAACCTGCAAAATTGACTAAATCTTCTCATGTCTGGTGAACTAAAATTGTGCTTCATTTTAGTTTGCACAGAGATACTGGTGCATAACAGCAAACTACTGCCTGATAACCTGGTGCTGCATGAACTCAATTTGTGTGTATTGTCTTTCTTTGTGCTCACATACCTTATAAGTTATGAGATAACTTGTATCCTAGATTCCTAGAGTTTTTCTTTTTACATTTAGTGTAACTTATTTCCTATCAGAGGCGTAACTAAGGGGAGTCGAGCAGGGCACGTGCCCTGGGTGCCTTGGCAGGCCCAGCAGAGGGGGGCGCTGGCCAGGGCATCATGCCCACTCGCCCCCACTATTGCTCTGCATGCCCCTGGGCCATCCCCCTGTTATGTGAGGGGAGTAGAGCGCAGCGCCTCTCCTGCCCCTCAGTGTGCTGTGTCTGGTCTCCGTTTGGTTTGGTTTGTTAGCCAATCAGAGCTCACGGACTGGCTCCTGATTGGCTGCCGGTCCGCGAGCTCTGATTGGCTACTGAAACGGTGCCAAGATACCCGCCACCGGAGACCGGACTTCATGGAGCAGCATTGATGGGCAGGAGAGGCGCTGTGCTGCGCTCTCCTCCCCTCACATAGCAGAGGCAGCGGTGAGCGGGGAGGGGGGGGGGCTGGTGGGGGGTGGTGTGTATCTTGGAGCTATGTGTATCTGTCACTGAGTGGGGCAATGTGTATCTGTCACTGTGTGGGGCAATGTCTATCTCACTGTGTGGGGCAATGTGTATCTGTCACTGTGTGGGGCAATGTGTATCTGGCACTGTGGGGCAATATGTATCTGGCACTGTTGGGCAATGTGTAACTGGCACTGTGGGGCAATATGTATCTGGCACTGTGGGGCAATGTGTAACTGGCACTGTGGGGTAATATGTATCTGGCACTGTGGGGCAATATGTATCTGGCACTGTGGGGCAATGTGTAACTGGCACTGTGGGGTAATATGTATCTGGCACTGTGGGGCAATATGTATCTGGCACTGTGGGGCAATGTGTAACTGGCACTGTGGGGTAATATGTATCTGGCACTGTGGGGCAATATGTATCTGGTACTGTGGGGCATTGTGTAACTGGCACTGTGGGGTAATATGTATCTGGCACTGTGGGGGCAATGTGTATCTGGCACTGTGTGTACTGTGTAAAAAGGGAACTCTTCCTGCGTCTCTGTGTAAAAAGGGGACTCTTCCTGTATACTGTGTATAAAGGGGACTCTGCCTGTGTACTGTGAAAATAGGGAACTCTACTGCCGTAATGTGCAAAAATTGAATGAAGGTGTGCTGAGAGACGACACAAGGGGTAGGTGATAGTGTGCTGAGAGGCGACACATGGGGTAGGTGATAGTCATGTTGGCATGCCCCATTTTCAGTAGCCATGCCTCTTCTGGTATGTGCCACGCCCCTTCTGGAGCATGGCCATGCCCATTTTTTTGGCACGCGCCTTCGGTGTGCGCATACATAGTTGATTTTATGGGGGGTGTTAGCCACTCTTCATCTTGCCCTGGGCTCCGAAAACCTTAATTACGCCTCTGTTTCCTTTAACAGAGTTTCCCAAACTCCACAATTACAGCCCAGGTTTTAAGGATCTCCATGCTTAAGTAAAGATGACAAAATCAAATTGAATGTGATACTAATTGAGTCACCTGTGATCAAGCATGGATAGCCTTAATGGTCACACAATTAGAGAAGTGTAACCCTAATTAGGGGTTAACACATATATGTGAACAGAAATAGGTAAAAGTGAGATAACATTAAAATGTATTACAGGTATATGTGTAAACCTATTAATGTACAGATTGGTGGCCAGTGACTGACAGAACATTCTAGCAACTCCTTGTGCTCCTAGCTGTCGATCATCTAGTGGTGTGATTGCCAGTGGGTGGGGCATCACCTCAGGAGGGGTCATGTGACCTCTTGGAGAGGGAGATATAAGAGCTGTCAGTCGCATCTGAAACCAGTCTCCTGATCCTTCCCTCCAGGGCTCACACCTCCCCCTGTGTGCCAAGCAGTGGAGCTGTAACATCTTGCTGTAAACTGGCTGACGGGCACAGGGGGAGGAGGAGTGACGCCGGAGAGGGAGCTGGGAACATAGCTGGAGCTGTGATGTCCCCATTATAGAGTGGGGCTCATGCTCGTTGGTGGCTATACCTGCTCACTGCCCTCCTCACTAGAGATCACAGCAGCCGGAAAGCTGTGACATCTGGTGATGACAGCAGAAGTTGGCGGAGCCAGCGCCGCAAGTGGACAGATTTAGAGCTGGCAGCCAGCTTCCGTAGTGTGCAGCCTGCAGTCATGGCAAGCTACTGTGACATGTGCAGCAGTGTCCTGTCATC
Organism: Pseudophryne corroboree; assembly: GCF_028390025.1. Lineage (NCBI taxonomy): Eukaryota > Metazoa > Chordata > Amphibia > Anura > Myobatrachidae > Pseudophryne > Pseudophryne corroboree. Next base: position 141,298,505 of record NC_086453.1, read on the forward strand.
AGCGGTGGTTTGGCAGAGGCGGAGCTCAGTGCTGTTGGTGCAGAACTACGGGGGTGAGAGAAATACTCCCTACACACACACAGCCTGGGGTGGAGCTGGAGAGGTGGCCAGCCGCAGCAAGCTCAAGGTGTAGGAGCACCTGGAAGCAGAGCAGCAGATTGATTGGCAGCTAATGGGCGGATCCAGGAGGCAGTGTTCCCAGTGACAGGTCTTCAAGAAGCTGCAGCAGAAATAGAGCTTCCCAGTTCCAGTCAGCAGAGCAGGGAGTTGGGGGAGTAATATTGGTGAATGGCACCCCTCACTATCTTGTAACAGCTGCCCAGCTTATTATTATCACACCAGTGCAGCTCACAGCAAAGAAGCTCAGTCATGGGTGAGAAATGTGGAAGCATTTAATATACAGTAATGGGCCTTCAGTCACGTTATGTGCGTTAGGAGTCCCATGTTGTAGCCAAATGTGGTATATAAAAAAAGGAAAAAAGGAAAATGACCAAGCGCTTTATCACATCAATTTCTGTGCAGCTAGTAAAATAGGGATACTCTCCCTATAACTTTCGACAAGGATAGAACAAAAAGACTGGTATTACAGCGCACATACATTGGATACAGATAATTTATTAAAACACAAATAAATCAATGAATCTCAAATACTGGCCGGTTTTTCAGAGCTTCATAGCAGACACATATATAAAAACATATACAGTGTAATATAATTTCCTTCTGGCAGTGAGTCTCTTAACTTGGAAACAGTTTCTAATGAGTTTACTCAGCTCCACAGAGTAATGTGCAAACAATGTGTCAGTTTCGTAACAGATTAATGTTCTGCTGTTACTATATGCTGGTGAAAAACATTGGATTAAGTTTACAAATCCTCTAGATAAGTGGAATCCACTGTATAGGAAACACACAAATGTCTGTTTTGTCTGGCCAGACAATTAAATTAGGTGTTCTCACCACTCTCTACAGTAGCCTGCTGCAGACTGTCCTCCCCGGCTGCTGGTGCTTAAATCCATTAGTGTGCAGTCATCTGTGGGGGACTGTCAGCGGAAAAATTCCAGTGTGCAGTTGCTAAGTGGATATCACCTTTACAGGTATTTCAGAATCCAGTAGATACACTCTTAACGCGTTTCCCCGCCTTCTTCCGGATTCAGCGGCTTCATCAGAAATGTTTTTCACCAGCATATAGTAACAGCAGAACATTAATCTGTTTTTATGAAACTGACACATTGTTTGCACTTTACTCTATGGAGCTGAGTGAACTCATTAGAATCTGTTTCCAAGTTAAGAGACTCACTGCCAGAAGGAAATTATATTACATTGTATATGTTTTTATATATGTGTCTGCTATGAAGCTCTGAAAAACCAAGTGTGGTATATAACTGACTGTCTACATTTAGCAGCAGCTCCTGTGGATCTTAGAGGCACTATATAGGAAACTCCTCTGATAGGGAGAGACATTAAACATTATATCCAGAGGAGTGGAGCTATAGTTTCTATGACTTAGGGGGACATGTACCAAGCAGTGATAAAAGTGGAGAAGTGAGACAGTGGATAAGTTGCCCATGGCAACCACTCAGCATTGACATAACTCATAATTTGCATACTTTAAAAATATACAGAGCAGCTCCACTGGCTCACTTCTCAACTTTTATCACGGCTTAGTAAATGTTTCCCTAATTTCCTTTCTGCTGAGAGACTGTGGAAGGATAAAAAAATTCTACATTAAATGGTATATTATTGTAACAACCCTGGAACATTTTCTAGCAACCCTAGATACAGAAAAGTTACGTATCTCTTCAGCTACAGTCATATGACGATTGGTCATGACCAACGTCTATATTGGATTTACAAAAAAGAAGGGCCCCAACGAGTGCAATAAAGTTACTAAAGTACCTAAAGAGACTAATTAAAACCTGGGTTTAATTGCAACATTATATTTTCAGAGGTTCATTATGTTGTAATGTAAGCTTCATACCTATAGAAGTACATTCTACCATATACTGAATACATAAGAAATATGTATAGTAAACTGTTTGTGATTTACTCAGAATACATTATGCCTCTGAAATATATATGAATATATATGTATAAAGTTAAGGTGGAGCTCCAGTCACTAGATATGCTGGTAAGGTGTTTTAGCTGTGACGGAATACAAGTTTCCTATGGCTCCAAAGTATTTATAGGAATACTGAGAATTAATCTAGCCTAATTAGGGGTTAAAGAAGCTAAGTAGCTTTCTCTACCTGCCTCCCAGCCTGCAGCCAGACAATGAATGGCTGTCAACATGCTGATGAATTGATGGAGCTATCCACCTATCAGAGTGCTGACAGCCATTCACTGTGAAAGCATGTGGAGAGATTGTGCAAGACTGCAGGAGGACTATGTTATGATTTTTTTTATTGGTTCCTGTGAATGGTTGAATAGTTGCCCCATGTCGTTGCTTTGGCCAGGGGCTACTTTGCAGTTAAGACGGACCTGACACAATAGGCTAAATGTAATAGCCTCAAAGTTAAAGAAAAAAACAGAAGGGTATCTGTGCTGTAAAAGTGACCTGGGTACACCTTGTGCAGTAAGCTATGACACAAAATGTATTTACTAATCACATCAAGCATATATAAAAAAGAAAATATAATAATAATAATAATAATAATAATCACTATCCACTAGCAACAACATTTATAGGTCAGTAAAAAATTATGGCTCAATTGCTGAAATCTCTGTACTTTCAGTAACCCACAGTTTATTATATTTGGCCCAATATAAAGATTGAGTTTCTGGAGGTGTGAAGAGATCTTTTGTGGCTAAATTGGGTAGATTTAAGCCCTCTATACTTAATGAGATTATAATGAGGACACTGGAAACTTTATCTTCAGTCCTGGTAGGGCACAAACCTGTGGAGGAGGATGGATTAGTAAAACCCTGATGGTGGTGAACACAGTTGAAGAGAGATTATTTAAATTGGAAACAAGGAGGGATTGACATGAAGAAGGCAAGGTAGGGTAGACATGAAGAAGGCATGGTGGGGTAGACATGAAGAAGGCATATGTCTTCTAGTCTAGTAAGTAGGCCTAGAAGCCATTAGTAAAACCAACTGAGGAATAAAACTATAGTTGAAATCAAACAGGAGCTTGTGGTCAAATGTTGACCCAAAATATTTATTTTTATTTATTTATTAACAGTATCTTATATAGCGCAGCATATTCCATTGCACTTTACAATTGGAACAACAGTAATAGAACAAAACTGGGTAAAAACCAGACAGACATAGATGTAAGAAGTCCCTCCTCGCAAGCTTACAGTCTAATATGTAGTAATATGGTGAAATTTTTTTTTATATACAAAGTATGCAAAACCAAACATAGGGGTATATTCAATTAAGGTCGAAACTGCCGTCTTGTTGAAAAGACGTCAGTTTTCGACTTTTTCAGGTCGGAAGGGGTTCCGACCTATTCAGTCCCCAGCATTTTTATTCGACAAGTTGGGGAATTCGACTTGTTGAATAGTACATGAATCGGCGGTATAGCTGCCGATTCACGTACTTCTGAGGGAAACGGGGCCAAATTCGACAGGTTTTGGCCCCGTTTCCGACCATCTCAGTTCGACTTAAAAAATCGAACTGAGATGAGGGACCTGAGAGGAGGAGAGGGGGGAGAGCCGCAGGCAGACGGGGGAGAGCCGAGGGCAGACGGGGGACAGTAGCTCTACAGCACAGCACTGCAGGAGGATGTGTCATAGCCGCCACTCACGGCAGCGTCCACCCGGCTCGAGCAAGTGAGTTTCCGCTTGCTGTAGCCGGGTGGACGCTGCCGTGAGGTCTGGCGGCTGTGCCACATCCTCCTGCAGTGCTGCTGTCCCCCGTCTGCCCGCGGCTCTCCCCCCTCTCCGGTCCCTCATCTCAATTCAACTTTTTTAAAGTCAAATTGAGATGGGCTTTGAATAGCCCTTTTCGGATCCATTCCGACAAATGCCTGTCGGAATGGATCCGACCTCAATTGAATATACCCCATAATATGCCTAAAAAATTTGAGCCTTTTCTAAGGGCATACTCATTGTGAAAAATTGTGAAATGAGAAACTTTTGTTTTCAGTTCTCCTACTTTCATTTCACTATTGTTTTATGATTCATCAGGCCTCCCTACTAAAATCACTTCCGAAAAGCTGCTCCTTTTGCAGAGACAGCTTTTCAGCAATGGTGCATATTTCCCCTGTGCTTCAGTCTTCTGAGACTCTTCGCAGCCTGTCTTCAAGAAGAAGACAGGCTTAAAAAAGGCTGAATTAGTGGGAGAAGGGAGTAGACGTGGCAAACCCGCCAATGGTGCTGGTGTCCATACAGGCCAAACCTGCCTTCCACCCACCACCGCAGAGCAGGAGCCAATGCCAGAAGCTGTGCTACCCTACACTGGGTCCTGGAGGGCGAGCGGGGGTGACGTGGTGACACATACACCTTGCAGCAGGGGAACGAACACACACACACAGGGTCCTGGAGGGGGGGTGACACATACACCTTGCAGCCGGGGAGCACACACACACAGACTGGGTCCTGGAGGGGGGGGTGACGTGGTGACACATACACCTTGCAGCCGGGGGAGAGCACAAACACTGGGTCCTGGAGGGCGAGCGGGGGTGACATGGTGACACATACACCTTGCAGCCGGGGAACGAACACACACACACACAGGGTCCTGGAGCGGGGGTGACGTGGTGACACATACACCTTGCAGCCGGGGGAGAGCACACACACTGGGTCCTGGAGGGGGAGGGGGGGTGACATGGTGACACATACACCTTGCAGCGCAGGCGACCCCTGCCCCACATATAGTGGCGACCCCTGCCCCAGAACTGTTTGTACATATTGTAATGAGTGGCATAACACTCCGCCGCTCATTACATATGCACGAACTCAAGGAGGAGCCGCGCCCGCAGCAGCAGTGATCAATCAGCGGCGGCAGGGGACGGGCGCGTGCAGCAGAAAAAAAAACAAAAAAAGCTGTTTAACGAAAACTACGTTTTTTTGAATAATTCGGATAAGAGATACTCGGATAAGGGATACTCAACCTGTATACTATTGCAGCATCAGGAGTGGGTTTGACTTGTACCGACCACTATTTTTGTCTTAGTAACCAGAGAAAACTGGATGGCTTTTTTATGGCCGCTAAATGTCAGATTAGCATAGCGCCTTCATCTGTTCTGGTTTACTGCGTGAAAAGACAACACTAATAATGGCATTGGCTATGCAAGTCTACGCTAATTGGGGTAAATAATGAGGCCAGTTGGGATCAGAGTCTCCAATGCAAACACTAGAATCCCAGTATCAGTGGCGGAAAAACCATAGGTACAGCTGGTAAGGGGGAGGGATACCTCATAATACCAGATATGTGATGCAGTAAAAAAATGCCGGCTATTGGGATCCTGGCGTTCAAGATACCGCCACCAAAATCCCGACAGTCGACAATTCCGCCAGCTGGAATCCCGGCGCACCAGGGCTATTCCCACTCGTGGGTGTCCACGACACCCATAGAGTGGGAATAGATCCTGTGGCAAGTGCAGTTAGCCACCGAGACCGCAAGGGGACTCTTAGGGCCCGCCCCGTTGCCGGCATTCTGGCGGACAGGATGCAGCTGTCAGGATATTGACAGCCGGCATCCCATCTGCCGGGATAACATATGTATTCTCCAGATACTCTTCTCCACCAGGCAGCCGCAGCACTGCCCCAGGCCCTTATCTTGGGTGGCACTTGATATACCAGCTGTCGGGATCCCGGCGCTCACCATACCGACATCGGTATACTGACAAGTATTCTCCCTCTATTCCACGACACCCCTGGAGGTAGAATAAACAGCGCACCACCGTGTCCGCAAGGGGCTCTCTTTTGCGCTCGCCCCGCTGCCGGCATTCCGGCTGTCGGGATCCCGGCGGCTGTATGCTGGGCGCCGGGATCCCAAGTTCCGGGGAAACATACTACACCCCCTCAACTTTGTTATATTCAGTCCTCTTCTGTTTACTCATGCATAAAAGAGTCCAGTCTCTGCTTTTGTGAGCCCAATCCCTACCTACTGAGAGTTTTACTATGGGACCTGGCGATACCCAATATAACAATATGAAAAGTGTTTCTATTTATAGCACTTTGCAGCATGCACCTCTTTTCATGCATTGAACTTTTATTAGTGCTTAGATATGAACAGATAGTTTGTATAGTGTCCGTTTTATATATTCAGAGAAATTGGGATATGTGTATGTTTGATCAAACAATATGACATTTTGGAAAAGACTGACTTACTGATCTGGTTGAATTAAAGACAATATATTAATTGATTGTATTATATCAGAAGTTTAGCTTTATAATATAATATGTGTCATTTATAACACGTTAATTGCTTTTTTAAAGCAATGCTGCCACCTACTGTTTAGGCTTGTTATGCATGAAGACTTACTGCAGAATATGAACAAGATCATCAATTATTGATCTTGTAATATCTGTACAATTGTGTTACTATTAGTGATGAGCGGATTCGGTTTTACTCGGTTCTCAAAACGGCATCTTATTGGCTATCCAAAACACGTGACATCCGTGAGCCAATAAGATGCCGTTTTGAGAACAGAGTAAAACCGAGTAAAACCGAATCCGCTCATCACTAGTTACTATACAGATGTGTCCTTTTACAACGATGCGGCTAGTCTGCAGTGCTATCTGAATGGGAAGCGGGTGCGTGCGTACGCATGGCTCCTGATATGCCGGGGCATGCATGTACGCAATGCAGTGACAATTTAAAAGGACACATCTGTATATAGGGTTCAGTATGAAATACTGGCGGTCGGCGTGCCGGAAGTCAGTATACCGACAGCGGCATCCCGCCCACCAGTATACCGGCAGCGGGCGAACGCTAGAAAGCCCCTTGCAGATGCCGTGCATTGGGCATGGTGGCTTGCCACAGGTTATATTCTCCCTCTATGGGTGTTGTGGACACCCTCAGAGGGAGAATAGCCTGTGGCGCCGGTATTCTGGTAGCAGAATTTCACCGCTAATAGGGATTCCATCATCGGCATTGTGTCCTCCGGTATCTCGACTAGTGGTATTGTAACCACTTCCCTGTATATGACTATAAAATGTATGCAGTGTTATATAGCTTTATTCAATACATATTTTGTTTTGTTTTCAGACTTTTCTCATCTCTTTCACTGGTTGGACATTGGCTGATACTGGTAAGTGGAACTTCTGTAATTATTTTCATGGAGAATCAGCATTTCATCTAAGGGCATACTCGCCAACTCTCCGGGAAGTTCAGATTCAGTTCCTTGTCTCCAGAGAAAAGTAGGCAGCTCTCCTGCATCCCATCCGGGTCCTAAAGAAGTGGGAAGGATGGGTAGAAAATCACCATAATTGTAGCGCTGGGTGGAGTGGGTGGGGCTAAATGATGTATATTGCGCCCCCTACCTGCCTATCGCTGTATTTTTCTCATTATGGCGCCTAATGACAGGATAGCACAGCCCCGCCCCGCAAAGCGGCCAGCAGCGTCTCCTCTCCTGGCTTCTCCTGGAGAGGAGACAAGAATTGTAGGTAAGTATAGCTAAGGGCTTAATTATGATTCACAAGGATCTCTTTTCAAGGCTTACTTTCCTACTCTCCTGGAAGTTTTGAGAGACTCACAATTTTTCTGGTAGTCCCCTGGACCCTCAGAAGAGTGGGTGGTAGTCCGACATCCCACCTACTTCCTAGTGAAGTTGGCAGTACTGGGAGAATAACCAGGATTCGCGGTTCATTAGGGAGGGGGAGGAGCTAACCTGTTACGGTTCTATAAGAATCTCCTCATTTTAGCCCCACCTACCCCTTACAGACGCATGATTCACTGCATGTTGCCTTAATGGGGCAGCACCTAACGACATGAAGAGCCCAGCCATGCCCCCGGAGTGGCCATCTGCATCTCCTCTCTGGGTTTCTACCAAGTATGTTTCATGGATGCAAATGGCGAGTTTTTGCATACAATGCAATAATACGTAACTACCCAGATTTGTCTGTGTGTTGTGGGAGTGTATCAAAAGCACTATGTGATTCTGAGTCATATATACAGGGAAGGGAAGCCTGTTTCTGACAGATTTCTTGCACCTAGCCAGGGGACTGATGTAGGTTTACATACTAAAGATGATGATTATGGTGACTGGCGCAGACACAGACCCCACAGTAGTTGAATGGATATTCACATTAGCATAAAGCAGTACATCAGGTTTCCACGGCTGCCTAATGAGTCGCAATGTGTGTTGAGGTGGGTGAAACAAGGTGTGCTGAGGTGGGCAAAAAAAGGTGTGCTGAGGTGGGTGGGACAAGGTGTGCTGAGGTGGGTGGGGCATGCTGAAGTGTAATGGTTAGCATTACTGCCTCAGAGCACTGAGGTCATGGGTTTGATTCCCATCATGGTCCTAACTGTGTGGAGTTGGTATATTCTCCCCATGCTTGCATAGGTTTCCTTCGGGTACTCCGGTTTCCTCCCACAATCAAAAAATATACTGGTAGGTTAATTGGATCCCAACAAAAATGAACCTTAGCGTGAATATGTGTGTACATGTCGTAGGGATTATTGATTGTAAGCTCCACTGGTGCAGGGACTAATGTGAATGACCAAATATTTTCTGTAAAGCGCTGCGGAATATGTGTGTGCTATATAAATAGCTGGTAATAAATAATAAATAAGTGGGTGGGACAAGGTGTGCTGAGGTGGGCAGGGCATGATAAACAATTTACTAATATCTTTTTACATCATCTTTTTCTATCTTGCTACCAAATCTCTTCAATACAAGTACTCGGGATCAGTATGTAATCTCGGTGGCCAGGATCCCGACGGTCAGTATACCGACAGTGGGATCCCGGCCACTGGTGTACCAGCAGTGGGGCTAACGCTAGCAAGCCACTTGCGGGTTCGCTGCTCTCGCCATGCTGTGGGCACAGTGGCTCGCTGTGCTCTCCCTCTATGAGTGTCGTGGACACCCATAGATGGAGAAAAGCCTGTGGCAGCGGGATTCTGGCGTCTGTATTTCAGCGCTATGGATATCTGGTTTTCACCTGACTGCGCTCATCCCCTACAGTTTGAGTACTCGTGAAATGATGCAAATGGATACTTATATAAAGGTGTGTTTTACTTTCACATGTATCAAATATGACACTCAATATAATGAAACAGTGCAGATAATATTGTGGAACATGAAAAAGGTGGTAATCACAATGTGTGCTCCACGGGGAGCACCTTTTTTACTCAGTCCATTAATCACTCAAATTGGTGATTAAATCCTTTAGGTTCTTGGCGTGTGTGTTCTGACACAAAGGCCAATGGGCTGGAAAAAATATATATATGTGTAATGATTAAATCTGGCTGTGTTGCTTTAAAAGTCAAATATAGATTTTCCAGTGGAAATGTCTCTAGTCCTGACCGGACTGTGTGGGCTTTAAAAATCTGTCTTTAGTAATTAGATTCATATAGTTGCAGAGGACGGCGTCCCGTACCTCTGCGTGTGGAAGTCAGGTATTCGTGCACTATCGTTGCGGCCGTACTTGTAAGATGTACAGGTGCGGGGGGCAGCGGGAACCTCCTGGCGGCTCCGGACAGACTCGTCCCTCAGCTCGCGCACCCGCTCTCCGGTTCGTCCTGTTAGGGATCTCCCCGTGTGCCTGCGCCGCTCGCTGGGTTGGTCGTGTTCGCGTGGGGGGGAGCTCAGCCGCAGGATCTAAACAGAGCCTGTGGCAGTGTTGCACCTCCCCACAACGGAGTGCTCACCTGTGTGGTCCTCCTGCTGCCCGTCCGTCTGTACTGCTTACCGATGTCTGCGCCGTAGGTCCGAGGGTCTCACAGCACTCTCCTGTCCTCCAATGGTTTGATGTCTCTTAGTCGTCTCCTCCAACGCGTTTCAACCGGATCGGTCTTCCTCTGGGAGTCTTTGCAGTGTTCTGATAGTGGTGGGTGTTAAAATGGCTTGCGGGCGGGACCAGCATCAGTTCCTCCTTTGTTCCACTGATTTGATTGGTGGTTGAGGTTGTCAGTATTGGGTGTTAAATTGGCTTGCGGGCGGGACCAGCATCAGTTCCTCCTTTGTTCCACTGATTTGATTGGTGGTTGAGGTTGTCAGTATTGCAGGGGGCAGATTACATGTTCCTGCAATCTGTCCCATTTGTGAGTTTCAGAAACAGGGAAAGTATGAAAACATGGCAATGCAAATGAAATTCCTTTTTTTTTTTTTTTTGATTGGTGGTTGAGGTTGTCAGTATTGCAGGGGGCAGATCACATGTTCCTGCAATCTGTCCCATTTGTGAGTTTCAGAAACAGGGAAAAGGGAAAGTGTGAAAACATGGCAATGCAAATGAAATTCCATTTTTTTTTTTTTTTTTTTTTTAAAGGTCCATAGTGGTGTTTCTTAATTATTTTTTATTAGGCATTTGTATTCTCAGACAAATAATACGATTCTGGTTGTGTGTCTGGGTTTCTGAATTTCAGTCATCGGTACCAAGGTGCATTAACCAATGAACATAATATACTTTGGTCGTGTAAAATTAAATGAGAATTGCGGTTATTGTATACCAGTGATGGTGTGAATCTTATTGTTAGAGTAAATGGTATAGGGCAGGCATGTCCAAATTGTGGCCCTCCAGCTGTTGTGAAACTACATATCCCACAATGCCCTGACACAGTTTTGCTGTCAGAGAATGCTAAAGCTGTGTCAGGGCATGCTGGGATGTGTAGTTTCTCAACTGCTGGAGGGCTGCAGTTTGGACATGCCTGGTATAGGGCCTGTTGGTAAGCTTACTATTGTGGAAGATGTTACGTTATGTCGGGATATTTCTTATGTGTTTTATGTTGCAATGGTATGTGGCTTGTTAGTATGCTATCTGATCACGGAGCTTTTCAAAAATTCAAGATGTTTCTTGTGTGTCAACAATTATGGTAAAGTGGATTCTTTGGTATTGTTATGAAATATCTGGGATATATCAGGATTTTGGTACTTACCGATAAATCCCTTTCTCCGATTCCACAGGGGCCACTGGAGCGTAGTTACAATGGGGGAATAGTAGGCAGTAATTGGGAGCTGGCACTTTAAAAAATTCTAACCCTGTGGCTAGCTCCTCCCCTACTATCTCCCCTCCAAGCCAGTCTACGTAAAACTGTGCCCAAGGAGAGCTGTAATAAAGAAAACCATAAGGTAGAGGAGGTTATTGACGTCTACTCAACCAGGATAACCCAAACTAACCCTGGAATCGAACCTAATAATAAACAGGTTAACCTGAACTCAACAAGCGGTCATTAATTGAACCGCAAACCGTTAAGCAAAAAACAACAAGGAGGAACAGCGCTGGGCGGGCGTCCAGTGGCCCCTGTGGAATCGGAGAAAGGGATTTATCGGTAAGTACCAAAATCCTAATTTCTCCTTCATCCACTAGGGGCTACTGGAGCGTAGTTACAATGGGGACGTCCCAGAGCTCCCAGAACGGGTGGGAGAGCGCTGAGAGTCCTGTAAAACCGCTCGGCCAAAGTGAGATGCAGAGGCCGCAAAAGTGTCAAACTTGTAGAATTTGACAAACGTATGACGGCCGGACCAAGTAGCCGCCCGACATAAAGTAGTCATAGAGACCCCCCGGGCAGCCGCCCAAGAAGGTCCCACAGAGCGTGTGGAGTGTGCTGAAATGGAAGATGGAGGTTCCCGAGAAGTCGCCAAAAAAGCTTGTCTGATGGTCAGTCGAATCCATCGAGACAAGGTCTGCTTAGAGGCCGGCCAACCACGGCGGGCAGCGTCGTACAGCACAAATAAGGAATCAGACTTCCGAATAGCCGAAGTCCTATCCACATAGATCTTGAGCGCTCTTACAACGTCCAATGATCTCACATCCGGAGAGTCCCCCGAGAGGGCCGGGACGACAAGCGGCTGATTGATGTGAAAATCAGACACCACTTTAGGTAGAAAGGACATACGAGTACGAAGCTCGGCCCTATTCGCATGAAACACCAGGTAAGGAGACCTGCAAGAGAGAGCCCCCAGTTCCGACACCCGTCTAGCTGAAGCCAGCGCCAGGAGAAGAACCACCTTCCAAGTGAGATATTTTATCTCTACTGATTCCAGGGGCTCAAACAATGAAGACTGCAGAAAGGACAGGACAAGACTGAGGTCCCATGGCGCTGTCGGAGGACGGAAGGGAGGCTGTATTCGAGGAACCCCTTGAAAGAAGGTCTGAACCTCAGGCAGCAAGGCTAACCTTTTCTGGAAGTAAACCGAAAGAGCAGAGACCTGCACTTTTAGTGAGCCCAGTCTTAGGCCTGCTGAAAAACCCGCCTGCAAAAAACGGAGAAGACAGGCTAAGCTATACACGGAAGGAGAAAATTCTCGACGTTCACACCATGCTACATAAGCCTTCCAAATGCGGTAGTAGTGAGAAGATGTAACCGACTTTCTAGCCCGAAGCATAGTAGGTATAACTGTACGAGGAATCCCCTTCCTTGTCAAGATGGCTTTCTCAACAGCCACGCCGTCAAACGTAGCCTGCGTAAGTCTGGATAACAAAAAGGACCCTGTTGTAGAAGGTCGTCTCGTAGTGGTAGGGTCCAAGGCTCGGCCACCGACAACAGATGTAGAGTGGAGTACCAAACCCTGCGTGGCCAATCCGGAGCCACTAGGAGAACCAGAGCGTCTTCTCTCTTGATGCGTTGCAGAACCTTCGGCAACAGCGGGAAAGGAGGAAAGAGGTAAACGAACTGGAAATTCCAAGGAGCCGTGAGAGCATCCACGCCCGCCGCCGCCGGGTCCCTCGTCCGAGAGTAGTAAAGAGGCAACTGATGGTTCAGGCGGGACGCCATGAGGTCGATCTGTGGTTTTCCCCACCGGCGGACCAGTTGCCAAAACACCTGGGGATGTAGTGACCATTCTCCCGGGTGCATGTCCTGCCGGCTTAGATAGTCGGCTTCCCAATTGTCCACTCCCGGAATGAATATTGCCGAGAAGGACAGAGCATACTTCTCCGCCCAGAGAAGGATGTTGGTGACTTCCTTCATCGCTGCGCGGCTGCGAGTGCCGCCCTGACGGTTGATGTATGCTACCGTCGTGGCGTTGTCGGACTGAACTCTGACCGCTCGACCTCGCAGGAGGTGATGTGCCTGCAGCAGGGTGTTGTACACCGCCCTTAGTTCGAGGATGTTTATGGGGAGAGCGGATTCGTGGATTGACCAGCGCCTCTGAAACTGATGTCCCAGGGTCACTGCCCCCCAGCCTCGCAGACTGGCGTCCGTGGTGAGGAGAGTCCAATCCCATATGCCGAACCGTCTTCCTTCCAACAGATGGGTCGACTGGAGCCACCAGAGCAGCGATGACCGTGCCTTTGGAGATAGCGTCACCCGCTGATGAAGGAACAGATGAGATCCTGACCATTGATTTAGAAGACACAGCTGAAACGGTCGAGAGTGGAAGCGACCGTACGGAAGAGCCTCGAACGCTGCTACCATCTTTCCCAGCAGGCAAATGCACAGATATACTGACACCCGACGGTGTTGAAGGACCAATCTTACCAGTGTCTGCAGAGAAAGTATCTTGTCCCGCGGAAGGAAAACCCTCTGATGGACTGTGTCGAGAATCATTCCCAGAAACAACAACCGTTGTGAGGGGCATAAGTGAGACTTCGGAAAATTCAGGACCCACCCGTGTCGGATCAGAAGGTCCTGTGTCATCCGGATATTCTGAAGTAACCGTTCTGCTGAGCTTGCTTTTATTAGCAGATCGTCCAGATAGGGAACAATTGTCACACCCTGCTTCCGAAGCAGGGCCATCATGACCGCCATGATCTTTGTGAACACTCTGGGAGCAGAAGAGAGACCGAAAGGAAGGGCCTGGAACTGTAAATGAGCGTCCTGTATTGCGAACCGGAGAAAAGCCTGGTGAGGAGGCCAAATGGGAACATGTAAGTATGCGTCCTTGATGTCTAAGGATGCCAGAAACTTGTCTTTTTCCAACCCCGCAATAACAGACTGGAGGGACTCCATCTTGAACTTGAACACCTTCAAATACGGATTGAGATCTTTCAAGTTCAGGATTGGTCTGACTGAGCCGTCCGGCTTCGGTACTAGAAACAGGCTTGAGTAATAGCCCTGTTTTCGATGATGCGAGGGAACAGGGATCACAACCCTTGCAGACAGAAGCTTCTGGACCGCGGTTTGTAAGGCAACTCCCCGGTTGTCGGAAACTGGCAAACCCGTGGTAAAGAACCGCTGGGGTGGTTGTTCCTGAAAAACGAGCTTGTAACCGCAAGTGATGAGATCCCGGACCCAAGCATCTGGGCAGGACTGTATCCAGACCTCCTTGAAATCCCACAAACGAGCTCCCACCCTGTGATCTCCCAGGTGGGAGGGAGGCCCGTCATGCGGTGGCAGTGCCAGAAGACTTAACGTCTGACTGGGCTGAGGCTGCGGAACCTCTACCCCTGCCGCCGCCTCTACCTCTATGGCCACGGAAGGTAGAAGCTCCACCCCTGGCCTGTCCTCGAAACCTGGAAGGGGCACGAAAGGATCGAAAAGAGGGACCCCTATATGGTCTGCGAGCGGCTGGAGCAGCAGAAGGAAGATAAGCCGATCTACCCCCCGTGGCCGTAGAGATCCAGGCATCCAGATCCTTACCAAACAGAAACTCCCCCGTAAAGGGTAACGCCTCTGCCGCCCTTTTGGATTCCGTATCCGCATGCCAATGCCGGAGCCATAGCGCTCTGCGGGCCGCAATTGTTAAAGCGGAAATTCTAGCTCCGAGAACACCTATGTCCTTGGACGCTTCGCAAAGATAAAGGGCTGATTCACGGATGTGTTCTGCCAAGTCTATCAATTGATCCGCCGGTAATTCGTCACGAATTCCAGAGGACAATTGTTCCGCCCAAGCTTCGATCGCCTTGTTGACCCAACAACCTACCTGCGCCGGGCACTGCAAAACCCCTGCCGCAGAGTAAATATTCTTTAAGGTAGACTCCAACTTCCTATCTGACGCCTCCTTAAGTGAAGTTGCCCCCGGAACAGACAGGACCGTCTTTTTGGACAGATGAGACACCGAAGGATCCACGATCGGAGAGGTCTCATAGCGCGTTCTGCTACCTGCGGGAAAAGGATAGGAAGACAACATTTTTCTTGATACCTGAAATTTCGCGTCTGGATGCTTCCAGGCTGTTGTTATAAGCGCATCCAGCTCCTCCGAAACTGGAAAAGTCACCGGCAGGTATTGGTCAGTGCCAAACCTTGAAGGGCGTAAGGTGTCTTCCGTCTCCTCCACCTGTAAGACTGAGCGAATAGCAGTAATAAGAGCCTCTATACCCTGAGCTACTGGTTCAGAGTCCTCATATACCTGATCGTCAGTATCCTGGATATCCACATCCTGTATATCCTGTACATCTAACCCCGCCTCATCTAATTGAGGCATATCATCATCAAAGTCCTGTAACACAGAGGCTAGCAATCTCTTTTTTGCAGCTTGTTGGGGGGGGGCTAAAGGACGGGGCTTGGGAAGGTATTACAGCCCTGGAAAGCCCTTCCACTGACTTTGCCAATGAGACTGCCCATGCAGGTTCTGGCGCCGGTACCGGGACAAGCTGTTGGAACCGGGCCGCCTCTCTATCGTCCCGAGAGGCTTTAAGTTCCCCAGTCAGCAGGGACATCACCTCTGTGAGCTGTGTCGACCATGTCGGGGCGCTCTGGGGTTCTGAGGAGGGCTGAGCTGATGGCTGTGACTCCTCACCTAAAACCTGACCCTGCTTTTGTGCTGCCTTGGAGCCTTTGGTGGTCATGGCAGCACCTAAACTTGATACCCTTCCCCCCACAGGAAAACAGCTATAGGGAGAATGGGAGGGAGGGGAGGGAAGCAGGGAAAAGAATGTAGCCACAGCAGCCCGATCTGTCCTGCACGATACTGTGTGCAGTGACAGGCTGCAATAAACAAATAGTGTACCTGCAGTGCCCCCGAGTGCCCCCCTTCCCCACTGTAACTGCTCTTGTGTGGTCGCGTGGCCTCCGTCCCGCGCTGCTGCTGACAGGAAAAGAACGGGTCCCCAGCGCGCGCTACTTCCGGGCGCGCAGAGCGGGATTAAGCCCCGCCCCCCTCCTTGACGGCGCCAAATTTAAAACTGCAGTGTGTCCTTATGTCGGATCCCTGTAGCGGCTCTGTGAGCCGCGCTGGCGGGGATCCGAGCAGTGAGGAGAGCGGGCGGCTGGCGGGCGGGCGAGCGGGACACAGCGCTGTTACTTTTTTTTTTTTTAAATAAATAAAAATGATTAATAATAATCCGAGGGGGGGGGATTGGGGGGGTTGTTAGGGTGCTGTAGGGGTGTTCTGTCACTGTCCCCCTGTAGTCACCAATAATAAAATTAATTCTTCAGAACCCCCCTGTCACCCCTTCATCCCAACACTCTGGGTGGGGGGGATATACACACCTTTCAGTGGTGGAGGGTGGCCCCGACACACGCCGCACGCAGCGGTGTCCGGCCGTCAGATACTCACCGCTGCCGTGCTGCCGGAATCTTCTGCTGGATGGAGTGGTCCCGACACGCGCCGCACGCAGCGGTGTCCGCCAACTCAGGAGAGCTCAGTGTCTCCCTCAGCCGGGGCCCATCCCGAGCCGCACGCAGCTGCAATGGGACCCCGCCGGCAGCTCCCACGGTGCAGACTGGCAGTGGCAGAGCTGCCAGTCTGTGCGTGTGTGTGAAGAAAAATAAAATAATAAAGAAAAAAGAAAAAATTTCTTCAGCTAAACCCAAGTGAACCAGCTCCCTTGGGCACTAAACTAAGACTGGCTTGGAGGGGAGATAGTAGGGGAGGAGCTAGCCACAGGGTTAGAATTTTTTAAAGTGCCAGCTCCCAATTGCTGCGTACTATTCCCCCATTGTAACTACGCTCCAGTGGCCCCTAGTGGATGAAGGAGAAATATAACTTTCCTACTTTGGAGTGGTTTATAATCCTATGTTCCCTGTAGGCTTTTTCTGGGTATTGGATATCTGTATACTAAATGATTGGTTCTACTTGCAGATGATAGACCTTATTTCATTATCAATGTTTAACCCTTTTGGTGCTAGTGTGCCAAAGAAAATTATTAAACGTAACTCTTCTTTATTTATTTTTTGTATATAATCCCCTCCCCTCCAGTTCTTCTTGATTTCTTTCAGCCCAGTAAACTTTAGTAATGCGGGGTTTGATTCATGATGGTCTCTAAAGTGTAATGAGAACGGATGATCTTCTGTTTTTCGTTTAATATTGCGAATGTGTTCACTGATTCTGATTTTTAGTGGTCGGACGGTTCTCCCTATATACTGTAACTTACATGGACATTCTAGTAAGTATATGATGCCTTTGCTGTGGCATGTGATTCTGTCTTTGATTTTGTAACTGTATGAGTTAGTTGCGGATTTTTTCATGATAGTGGGTAATGTGCTTCTTGCTTTTACCATATGGCAACCTGAGCAGGTCCCACAATGGTAAAAACCTCCTTTGTTCTGTGACCCATCTATTGTGGTTTGTATCTGATTTGGTGGCGGTATGTGGCTGTGTGTTAGTTTTTTCTTTATGTCAGGAGCCTTTCGATAGATGACTTTGGGGTTAGGGGGTAGAACTTTAGCTAAATTGTCATCTTGCAATAATATCTGCCAGTGTTTTGTGATGATCTTTTTGATCTGATGGGCTTGGTCTGAATATTGTGTTATGAACAGTGGTTCTTCGATTTGTGTCATCTGTTTTGGCTTCTCTTTGTAGTTAAGGAGTGCGGGCCTCTCTATCTTTTTTGCTGTTTCGAAGGCTACTTGTACTGTCTCGGTGTGGTAGTTTTTTTCCTTAAATCTGTCACTCAAAACCTTCCCCTGTGTTTCATAATCACTCATTTTGGAACAGTTTCTACGAAGTCTTTTAAATTGTCCCATTGGTATGCCATTGAGCCATGTCGGATGATGCCCACTGGTGGCTAGTATATAACTGTTCACGTCGACAGTTTTATTGTAAGTGTTTGTGTGTATTCGATCTTCATCTATGAAAATGTTGAGATCTAAAAATTTTACTTTTTCCTTGCTATATGTGGTGGTGAGTTTGAGATTCCGATCGTTCTGATTGAGGTGTGTATTGAAACTTTTGAGTGATTCTTCATCTCCCTTCCAGATGAAGAATATATCATCTATGAATCTGGTCCAGAGGACGAGGTTCGCACCAAGCTCCACATCAGACCAGATTGTATCGTCTTCCCACTTGCTCATGAACAGATTTGCGTAACTTGGCGCGAACCTCGTCCCCATAGCGGTCCCGGTGGTCTGTAGGTAATAGTTGTTGTTAAACCATAGGTAATTGTGGGTGAGAATATACTCTATGCCCCCCAAAATGAATTCTCGTTGGTCTGGTAACATGTTGGGGTCTTGTTCGAGGTAATGACGTGTGCTGTCTATTCCCTGTGCATGATCTATGATGGAATATAAAGAAGTGACATCGCTTGTGACTAACCAGTAGTCCTCTTTCCATGTGATTGATTCTAACTTTCTAAGGATGTCAGTAGTGTCTCTAAGATAGGATTTCTGAGTTTTAACGTATGGCTGTAGAAAGACATCAATATACTGTGAGAGATTTGAGCTGATTGAATCTATTCCGGATATGATCGGTCTGCCTGGTGGTTTTGTTGGGTTTTTGTGCACTTTTGGTAGGTAGTAGAATACTGGTATGATTGGATGTTGTATGTTGAGATATGTGTGTTCCTGTGCCGAGAGGATCCCTTTGTCCAACCCTTCTCTAAGTAGGGTCTGTAGTTGCTGTTTGAATGTATGGGTGGGGTCTCCTTGTAGTTTTCTGTAGGTGCTCGTGTCGCTCAGTATGTTGTTGGCTTCCTTCATATAGTCATCTTTGTTAAGAAGTACTACCCCTCCCCCTTTGTCAGCCGGTTTAATTACCAAGTTAGTATTTTTGCTGAGTTCTGTCAGTGCTCTTTGTTCCTTATTGGTCATGTTTTGTGTTTCCTAAGTCTATTAGGTCTGTCGTCTAGTCTCATGACGTCTTTCTCTACCATATCGGTGAATGTCGCTATATGGTTTCCCATCATGTAATTGGGATAAAACTGTGACTTGGGTTTGAGAGAAGTGTGAGGAAAAGGGTCATCTTTGTCTGGTTTATGTTGTGGTAGCGGGGTCTTCTGAAAGTATTTCTTTAGTGTAAGCTTACGTGTAAAAATTTTTTGTATGTCCAGATAAGTTTCGAATTTGTTTAACGGTGCTGTAGGTGCAAATTTGAGTCCCTTATCTAGGGCACTAACTTGATGTTTGTTAAGTACATGGCTGCTCAAGTTGAATATGCCCTGTCCTTCAGTTTGTGTCACTTTAGGGTTCAGTGTTTTGCTTTTTTGTCCCCCCCCTGCATCCTCGTCGGGTTCTGAAAGTTTTCTTTTTGTCTGCTGGTTTTGTGTCTTGACAGACCCTATCTGGTGGATGAGGTCTGTCGTTGATTCTAAAAAACTGTTGGAGTCTCCACATGTCAGATTGGTGTCAGTTTTGGCTTCTTCAATGAATATGGTGCTCTCACCGGTGGCCGTGAGATATTCCGTCTGTGACCCCAGTACTCCTGGTGTTGTATTGAGTAACGCTAATTCAGTGTCAAGCCAGCCCTGTTCTAATGATTTTCTGGCTAAATCATGGGAGAATTCGTCATTAATGTCATAGATAGAAAAGGATGTATCGTTATCAGTTATCGTAGATGTTTCAATGGATGTGTCATGATAGCTTGATTGGGTAATGGGTTTGCCTGTTTCTAAATTTCTCGAATGTAACTTTGTCATGTACTGTTGGTATGTTAATTTTAGCCTTTTGTATATGGGTGTTCTAGGTATAGCTGGTGGTGCTTTTGTTCTCGCTTTGGGCAGACTTTTGTTCTGAATAGCGTTTCTGTGTGAATCATGAGTTGCTTTCTGTTTGGATTTGTTTTTCTGATGTATTCCAAATTTATCTCTGAGTATTTTATTCTTTTTAATGGTGATGATCTTCTCTTCTCCTTGTCTAATCCTTTGTAGTGTGATTTCTGTTAAAGTGCAGAATTCTTATTTTTGTTCAAATGGTTCTAGTTCCAAACTTAATTGTTGAATGTTGTGTTCTAGTTTGGCTAACTCCTCCGTATGTGTATCTAGTAGTAATTTAACTAATTGATGAGAGCACTCATCAAGTATGTTGTTCCATTGTTTCGTAAATGTGATGTCAGGATTGTGTAGGGCTGAAGCCTTCTTGATTTTAAGCCCTTTTGGTATAATATTGTTGCTTTTGTACCATGCTAATGTCTGTATGTCCCACCATAGTTTATTTTCTTTCGTAATATGCTTTTCTAATAGGGTACATTTGTTAAAGAAGTTAGTGGTGTTGGGTACCTCATTGGTGGCACTACTGAATTGTGCAAATAAATCCTTGGCTCTGTTTTCCCTATCTGTTCGATTGTAAATGATGCCCATGAACGTGAATGTAGTGACCCTTGCTGCAGATTATGGACAGGCTAGACAATTTAACAAAAAGGGAGGTAATCTGCGCACTGGGGTGGTTTTACTGTATGGGATGTGCTGCTAGTCAAAAGGGTGTCCTTGCCCTTTGGTTCAATATGGATATCTGGTTTTCACCTGACTACGCTCATCCCCTACAGTTTGAGTACTCGTGAAATGATGCAAATGGATACTTATATAAAGGTGTGTTTTACTTTCACATGTATCAAATATGACACTCAATATAATGAAACAGTGCAGATAATATTGTGGAACATGAAAAAGGTGGTAATCACAATGTGTGCTCCACGGGGAGCACCTTTTTAACTCAGTCCTTTAATCACTCAAATTGGTGATTAAATCCTTTAGGTTCTTGGCGTGTGTGTTCTGACACAAAGGCCAATGGGCTGGAAAAATATATATATATATATATGTGCAATGATTAAATCTGGCTGTGTTGCTTTAAAAGTCAAATATAGATTTTCCAGTGGAAATGTCTCTAGTCCTGACCGGACTGTGTGGGCTTTAAAAATCTGTCTTTAGTAACTAGAGTCATATAGTTGCAGAGGACGGCGTCCCGTACCTCTGCGTGTGGAAGTCAGGTATTCGTGCACTATCGTTGCGGCTGTACTTGTAAGATGTACAGGTGCGGGGGGCAGCGGGAACCTCCTGGCGGCTCCGGACAGACTCGTCCCTCAGCTCGCGCACCCGCTCTCTGGTTCGTCCTGTTAGGGATCTCCCCGTGTGCCTGCGCCGCTCGCTGGGTTGGTCGTTTTCGCGTGGGGGGGAGCTCAGCCGCAGGATCTAAACAGAGCCTGTGGCAGTGTTGCACCTCCCCACAACGGAGTGCTCACCTGTGTGGTCCTCCTGCTGCCCGTCCGTCTGTACTGCTTACCGATGTCTGCGCCGTAGGTCCGAGGGTCTCACAGCACTCTCCTGTCCTCCAATGGTTTGATGTCTCTTAGTCGTCTCCTCCAACGCGTTTCAACCGGATCGGTCTTCCTCTGGGAGTCTTTGCAGTGTTCTGATAGTGGTGGGTGTTAAAATGGCTTGCGGGCGGGACCAGCATCAGTTCCTCCTTTGTTCCACTGATTTGATTGGTGGTTGAGGTTGTCAGTATTGGGTGTTAAATTGGCTTGCCACACCGAGACAGTACAAGTAGCCTTCGAAACAGCAAAAAAGATAGAGAGGCCCGCACTCCTTAACTACAAAGAGAAGCCAAAACAGATGACACAAATCGAAGAACCACTGTTCATAACACAATATTCAGACCAAGCCCATCAGATCA
Organism: Pseudophryne corroboree; assembly: GCF_028390025.1. NCBI lineage: Eukaryota > Metazoa > Chordata > Amphibia > Anura > Myobatrachidae > Pseudophryne > Pseudophryne corroboree. The sequence goes on from NC_086453.1 coordinate 141,320,259, forward strand.
AAAAGATCATCACAAAACACTGGCAGATATTATTGCAAGATGACAATTTAGCTAAAGTTCTACCCCCTAACCCCAAAGTCATCTATCGAAAGGCTCCTGACATAAAGAAAAAACTAACACACAGCCACATACCGCCACCAAATCAGATACAAACCACAATAGATGGGTCACAGAACAAAGGAGGTTTTTACCATTGTGGGACCTGCTCAGGTTGCCATATGGTAAAAGCAAGAAGCACATTACCCACTATCATGAAAAAATCCGCAACTAACTCATACAGTTACAAAATCAAAGACAGAATCACATGCCACAGCAAAGGCATCATATACTTACTAGAATGTCCATGTAAGTTACAGTATATAGGGAGAACCGTCCGACCACTGAAAATCAGAATCAGTGAACACATTCGCAATATTAAACGAAAAACAGAAGATCATCCGCTCTCATTACACTTTAGAGACCATCATGAATCAAACCCCGCATTACTAAAGTTTACGGGGCTGAAAGAAATCAAGAAGAACTGGAGGGGAGGGAATTATATACAAAAAATAAATAAAGAAGAGTTACGTTTAATAATTTCCTTTGGCACACTAGCACCAAAAGGGTTAAACATTGATAATGAAATAAGGTCTATCATCTGCAAGTAGAACCAATCATTTAGTATACAGATATCCAATACCCAGAAAAAGCCCACAGGGAACATAGGATTATAAACCACTCCAAAGTAGGAAAGTTATATATATCCCAGATATTTCATAACAATACCAAAGAATCCACTTTACCATAATTGTTGACACACAAGAAACATCTTGAATTTTTGAAAAGCTCCGTGATCAGATAGCATACTAACAAGCCACATACCATTGCAACATAAAACACATAAGAAATATCCCGACGTAACGTAACATCTTCCACAATAGTAAGCTTACCAACAGGCCCTATACCATTTACTCTAACAATAAGATTCACACCATCACTGGTATACAATAACCGCAATTCTCATTTAATTTTACATGACCAAAGTATATTATGTTCATTGGTTAATGCACCTTGGTACCGATGACTGAAATTCAGAAACCCAGACACACAACCAGAATCGTATTATTTGTCTGAGAATACAAATACCTAATAAAAAATAATTAAGAAACATCACTATGGACCTTTAAAAAAAAAAAAAAAAGGAATTTCATTTGCATTGCCATGTTTTCACACTTTCCCTTTTCCCTGTTTCTGAAACTCACAAATGGGACAGATTGCAGGAACATGTGATCTGCCCCCTGCAATACTGACAGCCTCAACCACCAATCAAAAAAAAAAAAAAAAAAAAAAAAAAAAAAAAAGGAATTTCATTTGCATTGCCATGTTTTCATACTTTCCCTGTTTCTGAAACTCACAATGGGACAGATTGCAGGAACATGTAATCTGCCCCCTGCAATACTGACAACCTCAACCACCAATCAAATCAGTGGAACAAAGGAGGAACTGATGCTGGTCCCGCCCGCAAGCCAATTTAACACCCAATACTGACAACCTCAACCACCAATCAAATCAGTGGAACAAAGGAGGAACTGATGCTGGTCCCGCCCGCAAGCCATTTTAACACCCACCACTATCAGAACACTGCAAAGACTCCCAGAGGAAGACCGATCCGGTTGAAATGTGTTGGAGGAGACGACTAAGAGACATCAAACCATTGGAGGACAGGAGAGTGCTGTGAGACCCTCGGACCTACGGCGCAGACATCGGTAAGCAGTACAGACGGACGGGCAGCAGGAGGACCACACAGGTGAGCACTCCGTTGTGGGGAGGTGCAACACTGCCACAGGCTCTGTTTAGATCCTGCGGCTGAGCTCCCCCCCACGCGAACACGACCAATCCAGCGAGCGGCGCAGGCACACGGGGAGATCCCTAACAGGACGAACCGGAGAGCGGGTGCGCGAGCTGAGGGACGAGTCTGTCCGGAGCCGCCAGGAGGTTCCCGCTGCCCCCCGCACCTGTACATCTTACAAGTACGGCCGCAACGATAGTGCACGAATACCTGACTTCCACACGCAGAGGTACGGGACGCCGTCCTCTGCAACTATATGAATCTAATTACTAAAGACAGATTTTTAAAGCCCACACAGTCCGGTCAGGACTAGAGACATTTCCACTGGAAAATCTATATTTGACTTTTAAAGCAACACAGCCAGATTTAATCATTACACATATATATATATTTTTCCAGCCCATTGGCCTTTGTGTCAGAACACACACGCCAAGAACCTAAAGGATTTAATCACCAATTTGAGTGATTAAAGGACTGAGTTAAAAAGGTGCTCCCCGTGGAGCACACATTGTGATTACCACCTTTTTCATGTTCCACAATATTATCTGCACTGTTTCATTATATTGAGTGTCATATTTGATACATGTGAAAGTAAAACACACCTTTATATAAGTATCCATTTGCATCACTTCACGAGTACTCAAACTGTAGGGGATGAGCGCAGTCAGGTGAAAACCAGATATCCATATTGAACCAAAGGGCAAGGACACCCTTTTGACTAGCAGCACATCCCATACAGTAAAACCACCCCAGTGCGCAGATCACCTCCCTTTTTGTTAAATTGTATTTCAGCGCTAGTCGGGATTCCAGTGTCGGCATTGTGACGTCAGGGATTCTGACAAGCGGTACGGTATCCACATACCAAGTACTCAGGTACCATTCTAGAGTTTTGTTTTGTTGAGTTATGAAATCGGGAGTTGCAAATGAAAATTCATTATACAGTATCTAATCTATAGGGATGAGATCTAGGGAAAATTTTAATAGCCTGCCTGTGTGATAACAGGTAGAAGTAAGTAGGTAGAGTGGTGTTGGTGATCGTACCTGATTCCACGGCAACGTTGATGTTGATCCCCTTTCTGGACCTCACCGATGCAGAAGGACGGACAAAACCCCTCCCCAAGGAACCCTAAACAAAAGTCACCACGTGTTAGGACGGTGACTGGATGTTTATTATTACTCAGTAATGTGGTGGTGTTAACCTACTAATATGGTTAGTCTCAAGTTTCTTAAGAGAGCCTGGAAGCTATACAGTCCTCCCGAATGATGGTTTTCAAATGGGTCATGTAGGGAGTAGGCTATGGAGGAAGCATATTACTTGTTGCCAACCAGGATTTGTACTTGCATTATAGAGGCATGGAGTTTAACGGACTGTGTTGCATTCATCAGGGAACATAGCCCCAATAAGTAAGTTTGGTCTTCACTGAAGGCAGTACACAGGTCTCAACCCCCAGATCTGCCCCCTGTGTGACTTGTAGCATTGTGGTGCTGCTGCATCAGTAATAGAAGTATAGATAACAAAAAGTTGAGGTCTGGCACACAAGGAAGCACAGAAAATTATTGAGGGGGTAATTCAGATCTGATCAGGGGCGATCAGGTCCAAACTGCGCATGCGTGTGCACCGCAATGTGCAGGCGTGTCGGACAGCTCCAACGGGCATCGACGGTCAACGACGGGATGGTACGAGAAATACATTTGCACGTGCGTATGCAAGGTGATTGATAGGAAGAGGCCGTTTGTGGGTGGTAACTGACTGTTTACAGGTAGTGTCTGGGAAAAATGCAGGCGTGCCCAAGCGCTTTCAGGGAGGGTGTGTGACATCAGCTCTGGCCCCAATGAACAGGATTCAAACACACTGGAAGAGTAAGTCCTGGGCTGCGCAGAGACTGCACAAACTGATTTTTAGCAGCTCGGTTAACACATAGGAGCGCACACTTGCACAGCGAAAATATACACTCCCCCTGAAGCTGGCGACTATCTGATCGCAGGACTGCAAAAAATGCAGCCCAGCGATCAGATCTAATTTACCCCCTGAATCAGAAGTTGAAGGATAGTCAGAAGGAGCTGTGGCATGGTACACTAGGAAGAACTAAACACTTAGGAGCATAGGAAAAAAAAATGTTGGATCAAGACCTAGTACACTGGCAGTCAGAATGCCTCTGTGCATTTTCTTTTTAAATAGTCATGTCGCATTTGAATGTAGCTTGCCGATGATGTCAGTGGTCAGCTGACCCAAGCAGAAAGAAGCCAGTGCGGCGATTAGCAGAAGAGAAAGCTGGATGCCAAGTCCGGTACTTAACACTACCCCCTCTAAAGGGTTCACTCTGAACACCTAAAATAGGATTTGTTGGGATATTTATTTCTTTTTTGCAAAATACCTTCAGATACAGTATACTCTAATCCCAAATTTGACTTGACCTTATACACACTTGGTATTGTACAGTAATGGAGGGCTGTTGAATGCTGGAAGGGACTAATAGATAAAGGCTTTAATAGAGAAACAGTAACCCTACTTAGAATGAATAGGGTAGAAGGAAGTTCTAGCCTAAAGGCCGCACTATTAACCACTTCCCGCACTATTAACCACTTCCAGAATCCTGATTAGTCTTATTAAAGCAAATATCATACTAGGGACCCAGAGGCGCAGATTCCGCGTTGAAAGGTAAACTTGTTAGGCCTCATATGCAAAATATGAATAGCTATGCTCCTCAGATCTTGCTGCTGCGAGAGCTTGTGGCCAGAAAGATGCATTCTTTCTTATTACATACTAGCGACACTTAAAGTCTGTGCCACTTACTTTAGTATGTTGACCAGTCAATATGGCTCTCAATATGAAATTGTCTGCAGGCTGAGATAGCTTCCAGGTCCTGGTGTTATTGGACTACTGTAAATCTGCGTAACCAGTCAACCTATCTGTGCTCCTTTGTACTTTGTAGTAAGATCTTACCTAGCAGTCAGTTGTAGGTGATTGCTCCGTGGCTTGCTTATTGACTACTCCTATGTCTGCGACTTGGCTGAACTACCCTATACTGACTTGGACTGCTACTTGACTAAGCTTTTGGGGCCTATTTTTAAAAGAAGAAATCATGGCCCTCATTCCGAGTTGTTCGCTCGTTGCCGAGTTTCGCTATATTGCGATTAGTCGCTTACTGCGCATGCGCAAGGTTCGCAGAGCGCATGCGCTTAGTTATTTTACTCAAAAGTTAGGTATTTTACTCACGGCATAACGAGGATTTTTCATCGTTCTGGTGATCGGAGTGTGATTGACAGGAAGTGGGTGTTTCTGGGCGGAAACTGGCCGTTTTATGGGTGTGTGCGGAAAAATGCTGCCGTTTCTGGGAAAAACGCGAGAGTGGCTGGAGAAACGGGGGAGTGGCGAACGCTGGGTGTGTTTGTGACGTCAAACCAGGAACGAAACTGACTGAACTGATCGCAGTGGCAGAGTAAGTCCCGAGCTACTCAGAAACTGCAAAGAAATTTCTATTCGCAATTATGCTAATCTTTCGTTCGCAATTCTGCTAAGCTAAGATACACTCCCAGTAGGCGGCGGCTTAGCGTGTGCAATGCTGCTAAAAGCAGCTAGCGAGCGAACAACTCGGAATGAGGGCCCATGTCCTTTAAAATACAATGAAACTGCTGCTGCCACATGTATAAGGACATATAGCATTTTCTTATTCACACTGCACACGTGCAGCTCCATAGCTGCCCATGCACACTAGCACGGTCTGGGTCTGAACCCAAAAGTAAAATGATCTCTATTTTTGGAAAAAAAACTTCCATTTTGTTTATTACAGTATTACCTGGATTCTTGTTCTAAATTGAGGGTTACATGACATAAGGCAAGACACCCTCTAATCCTGGATAATTACTGCTGCCTGTATGACAGCCAACAATCCTGTCTTAAAGATGTTTTTTGGCAAAGTTTAATCTGGACTTTCTATTTTTGAGGTTTATGAATGGTTTGCATCTTGTGATAAACCCTCTGCATTTGCTTTAGTGAGGTCTTTTCTTTATAGTAGACTTGGATAATAAAAATCCTACCCCCTGGACAGTGTTCTTCACATGGCTGGATGTTATGAAGTGTTTTTTTCTTTGCAATGGCAAGTATCCTGTGTTAATCCGCCACTGTTGTCTTCTGTGGACGTCCAGAATTGTGTTGCTGAGCTCACCAGTACTGTATGCTCTTTATTTTCTCAGAATGTACCAAACAATTGATACGGCCACTCCTAAAGTTCCCGCTATCTCTCTGATTGATTTTTGTTATGTGCAGCCTAAGGATGGCCTGTTTCATTTGCATTGAGAGCTCCTTTGACCACATGTTCTGAGTTCATAGCAACAGCTTCCAAATGCAAATCTCACATTTTGGGGGAAATGTTATGTAATAGGGTCCAAGTATGCCGAGGTCTGGGATTTCAGCCGAGATTGCACATATTTTTAATGTGTCAATAATTTACAGGACAAAACAAATTGATGAAGAAATACCAAAGGAATAGCCCAGAACTGTGCATTAAACAGCTTATGAGTCAATTGTCTAAATACTTCTGGTCCCTTGAAATATTTAACAGCTGTAATTCTTAAACCCTTCCTCCAATTTGGATGTGAATGCCTTTAATTTCAAGCTGATAGTCTCCACTTTAAAACAATACTTTTTATATAACTGTGAATTAAATATTTTTTGGAAAAACAGCTAAAATTACAATCGGCCTATTTGTATGTTGTGTGTGTTGAATTTGAACAATAGACAAATACAAGCTAATTACATACCTCCCAACTGTCCCGATTTTTGCGGGACAGTCCCGTTTTTTGGGGTCTGTTCCGCTGTCCCTCCCGCGGGCCGCAGTGTCCCGCGGTGGGGGGGACGGGGGCAGTTGGGAGGCTCCTGATCACTCGCTGCTCTGCTCAGTTGAGAGCAGAGCAGCGTTGAATAGACGCTGTGCGCACAGCGTCTATTCCAGTGAGTTAGAGGGAGAGGGGGCATGCCAGCAGCTCACAGAGTGCTGGCCATGCCCCCTCAGTGCCAAAAATGGGGGCGTGGCTCGCAATCACGGACCCTCCCACAAAGCCACACCCCCTTTTCGGGCGCGGGCGCACTAGGCGCGCAAAGATGTCCCTCTTCCCTGTTCTTTAGAGTTGGGAGGTATGTAATTACTCACCAGTTGTTGCAGAGCCGCCCCTAGCACCTAGCACCGCCACTAGTTCTGCATCTGACCCAGAAACACTCAGGCAGTAGGGCCCACCGGGTGGTTACCCTGTGGGCCAGTTCAACCCTGCATAATGCCACACAGTAATGCCCATAATACACAAAATCCTGCACAGTAATGTACCTTACACATATGCCCCACATTAGTAATGCCCATAATACACATAATTACACACAGTGATGCACCTGACACATATGCCCCACATTAGTAATGCCCATAATACACATAATTACACACAGTGATGCACCTGACACATATGCCCCACATTAGTAATGCTAGTATCTTTTTTTATAAAACTTACTTTTGCTTGCTGGCGTGTTTGCAGTCGGTGTGTGCGCCCATGCAGCTCCCTGGATCCGTGACTGCGTTTTGTGAGATGGGGGTGGCAGGATGGGTGGGTGTGTGCTTGAGCTCGCACCCGTACAAGGCATGTGACCTCACAGGGTATGCCATCCTGGCAGGGGAATTTTACGGCATGGACTGACTAGGAAATAAAGTGTGGGGAGAACACTGCCCATGTTATGTCCCTGCAGACACCTGGGGTTTGCACAGGGATAAGGGACACAGGATAGCAGGGTCCCCCTCCCCCATGTGTACAAGCAGTATAGGTGATGTCAGATTTATGTGAAGCAGTCTTCCAAATACACATGTGGTATCATAAGTAGAGATGAGCGGGTTCGGTTCCTCGGAATCCGAACCCCCCCGAACTTCAGCCTTTTTACACGGGTCCGAGGCAGACTCGGATCTTCCCGCCTTGCTCGGCTAACCCGAGCGCGCCCGAACGTCATCATCCCGCTGTCGGATTCTCGCGAGGCTCGTATTCTATCGCGAGACTCGGATTCTATATAAGGAGCCGCGCGTCGCCACCATTTTCTCACACGTGCATTGAGATTGATAGGGAGAGGATGTGGCTGGCGTCCTCTCCGTTAGAATAGATAGAGACACTTGAGTTGATTACTTAGTAATTTTGGGGAGCATTAGGAGTACTCAGAGTGCAGAGTTTTGCTGATAGTTACTAGTGACTGACCACCACCAGTTTTATTTATTATTTAATATAATCCGTTCTCTGCCTGAAAAAAAACGATACACAGTCACATACCATATCTGTGCTCAGCCTCAGTGTGCTGCATGAATTGATAATATCATCTATATGTATATCTGACTGTGCTGAGTGCTCACTGCTCACACAGCTGAATTGTGGGGGAGACTGGGGTGCAGTTATAGCAGGAGTACAGTGCACACTTTTGCTGCCAGTGTGACTGACCAGTGACCACCAGTATATTGTCTGCCTGAAAAAGTTAAACACTCCTGTGGTGTTTTTTTATTTATTCTATAAACGCATTCTGCTGACAGTGTCCAGCAGGTCCGTCATTCATTATATTATATAAATATTTACCTGCAGTAGTGTTATATTTTTTTTGTTCATCTCTATCATCTTTATCATCTCTATATTAGCAGACGCAGTACGGTAGTCCACGGCTGTGGCTACCTCTGTGTCGTCAGTGCTCGTCCATAATTGTATACCTACCTGTGGTGGGTTTTTTTTTCTATCTTCTTCATACTAGTAGTTTAGGAGTCTGCTGACAGTGTCCAGCAGGTCCGTCATTATATTATATATGTCAAGGAAATTACCCAACTGCGCCTGCATGCATATAAAATAAATAAATGGGTGATTTGAATAAAGGGGAAATCACAGTACTGTATTGGTAAAATTAATTTGACATTTATTCTTGTGAAAAAAGAAAAATATATATATAAATTGAAACGAAGGAAGATGCAAAAACAAAAAACACCTTTTATTACAGGTAAAATATATGTCAGAATGATAACAGGTCAGAAAAAATCTTCCTGCACCTGTACAATGTTGGGAAAAAAAAAAAAAAACTTTGGAAAAAACGTAGTAAAAAGATTTGAAAAATATATATAGTAAAGTTCCAAATGTCTGGTGTGAAATAGAGTGTGGCGTCCCACCTCTTTTCCACCTTGTTGTGACTGGTTATGTGGTATACTACAGATAAGGTAGATTATCCGGAAAACAAGGGAATGTTCAATTTCCAAGTATAGCCCAGTGGTAATATTAATTGTGAATCCCAGTGGAGGCAAGGTCTTAATTTATAACTGCTGTGATGCTGCGGGGTACCCCAACGTCGGTATAAGTGGGATAAGGTATTCAGGGATAAAGGTATAAAGAAACCCCGGACTCCCCGCTAGTTCTCCCCGTTATAGTCAGCCGGAGGCGCCTGCACTCACAGGTGTCTGCCGACCGCTATTGACGGGGGGACGCGGTCATGCCACTGGGGGGAAGGTAACACTGACTTCGGGACCCACAAGGGGACTGTCCGTCGTGAACCTTCCCTCCTGCGGGGTCAGATACCTTTTTCTCCTGCGCTTGATCCCGTTCTGTTCTTTCTTCCTCCGGTCTGTTCTCTCGGTGTTCTGCTTGTAGGTCTGTTCCCTCTCAGCCGCGCGGCTTCGTTCTATCTTCACGGGATCACTGATCTGTGCGGTTATGTTCCGTCCGGATATTCTTCTCGGTCTTGTAGCTTTTTGCAGGAGAATAGTCTATTAATAGGGTGATGATGTGATGATATGCTTTTTTTCTCCTATATATATATACCTGCAGTAGTGATATATATATATATTTTTTATATCATTATCATCTCTATACTAGCAGACGCAGTACGGTAGTCCACGGCTGTAGCTACCTCTGTGTCGTCAGTGCTCGTCCATAATTGTATACCTACCTGTGGTGGGTTTTTTTTTCTATCTTCTTAATACTAGTAGTTTAGGAGTCTGCTGACAGTGTCCAGCAGGTCCGTCATTATATTATATATACCTGCAGTAGTGATATATAGATATTTTTTATATCATTATCATCTCTATACTAGCAGACGCAGTACGGTAGTCCACGGCTGTAGCTACCTCTGTGTCATCAGTGCTCGTCCATAATTGTATACCTACCTGTGGTGGGGTTTTTTTTTCTATCTTCTTCATACTAGTAGTTTAGGAGTCTGCTGACAGTGTCCAGCAGGTCCGTCATTATATTATATATACCTGCAGTAGTGATATATATATATTTTTTATATCATTATCATCTCTATACTAGCAGACGCAGTACGGTAGTCCACGGCTGTAGCTACCTCTGTGTCGTCAGTGCTCGTCCATAATTGTATACCTACCTGTGGTGGGTTTTTTTTTCTATCTTCTTCATACTAGTAGTTTAGGAGTCTGCTGACAGTGTCCAGCAGGTCCGTCATTATATTATATATACCTGCAGTAGTGATATATATATATTTTTTATATCATTATCATCTCTATACTAGCAGACGCAGTACGGTAGTCCACGGCTGTAGCTACCTCTGTGTCGTCAGTCACTCGTCATCCATAAGTATACTAGTATCCATCCATCTCCATTGTTTACCTGAGGTGCCTATTAAAATATGGAGAACAAAAATGTTGAGGTTCCAAAAATAGGGAAAGATCAAGATCCACTTCCACCTCATGCTGAAGCTGCTGCCACTAGTCATGGCCGAGACGATGAAATTCCATCAACGTCGTCTGCCAAGGCCGATGCCCAATGTCATAGTACAGAGCATGTAAAATCCAAAACACAAAATATCAGTAAAAAAAGGACTCAAAAATCTAAAATAAAATCGTCGGAGGAGAAGCGTAAACTTGCCAATATGCCATTTACCACACGGAGTGGCAAGGAACGGCTGAGGCCCTGGCCTATGTTCATGGCTAGTGGTTCAGCTTCACATGAGGATGGAAGCACTCAGCCTCTCGCTAGAAAAATGAAAAGACTTAAGCTGGCAAAAGCACAGCAAAGAACTGTGCGTTCTTCGAAATCACAAATCCACAAGGAGAGTCCAATTGTGTCGGTTGCGATGCCTGACCTTCCCAACACTGGACGTGAAGAGCATGCGCCTTCCACCATTTGCACGCCCCCTGCAAGTGCTGGAAGGAGCACCCGCAGTCCAGTTCCTGATAGTCAGATTGAAGATGTCAGTGTTGAAGTACACCAGGATGAGGAGGATATGGGTGTTGCTGGCGCTGGGGAGGAAATTGACAAGGAGGATTCTGATGGTGAGGTGGTTTGTTTAAGTCAGGCACCCGGGAAAACACCTGTTGTCCGTGGGAGGAATATGGCCATTGACATGCCTGGTGAAAATACCAAAAAAATCAGCTCTTCGGTGTGGAAGTATTTCAACAGAAATGCGGACAACAGGTGTCAAGCCGTGTGTTGCCTTTGTCAAGCTGTAATAAGTAGGGGTAAGGACGTTAACCACCTCGGAACATCCTCCCTTATACGTCACCTGCAGCGCATTCATCATAAGTCAGTGACAAGTTAAAAAACTTTGGGCGACAGCGGAAGCAGTCCACTGACCAGTAAATCCCTTCCTCTTGTAACCAAGCTCACGCAAACCACCCCACCAACTCCCTCAGTGTCAATTTCCTCCTTCCCCAGGAATGCCAATAGTCCTGCAGGCCATGTCACTGGCAATTCTGACGAGTCCTCTCCTGCCTGGGATTCCTCCGATGCATCCTTGAGTGTAACGCCTACTGCTGCTGGCGCTGCTGTTGTTGCTGCTGGGAGTCGATGGTCATCCCAGAGGGGAAGTCGTAAGACCACTTTTACTACTTCCACCAAGCAATTGACTGTCCAACAGTCCTTTGCGAGGAAGATGAAATATCACAGCAGTCATCCTGCTGCAAAGCGGATAACTGAGGCCTTGGCATCCTGGGCGGTGAGAAACGTGGTTCCGGTATCCATCATTACTGCAGAGCCAACTATAGACTTGATTGAGGTACTGTGTCCCCGGTACCAAATACCATCTAGGTTCCATTTCTCTAGGCAGGCGATACCGAAAATGTACACAGACCTCAGAAAAAGACTCACCAGTGTCCTAAAAAATGCAGTTGTACCCAATGTCCACTTAACCACGGACATGTGGACAAGTGGAGCAGGGCAGACTCAGGACTATATGACTGTGACAGCCCACTGGGTAGATGTATTGACTCCCGCCGCAAGAACAGCAGCGACGGCACCAGTAGCAGCATCTCGCAAACGCCAACTCTTTCCTAGGCAGGCTACGCTTTGTATCACCGCTTTCCAGAATACGCACACAGCTGAAAACCTCTTACGGCAACTGAGGAAGATCATCGCAGAATGGCTTACCCCAATTGGACTCTCCTGTGGATTTGTGGCATCGGACAACGCCAGCAATATTGTGTGTGCATTAATTATGGGCAAATTCCAGCACGTCCCATGTTTTGCACATACCTTGAATTTGGTGGTGCAGAATTATTTAAAAAACGAGAGGGGCGTGCAAGAGATGATGTCGGTGGCCAGAAGAATTGCGGGACACTTTCGGCGTACAGGCACCACGTACAGAAGACTGGAGCAACACCAAAAACGCCTGAACCTGCCCTGCCATCATCTGAAGCAAGAAGTGGTAACGAGGTGGAATTCAACCCTCTATATGCTTCAGAGGTTGGAGGAGCAGCAAAAGGCCATTCAAGCCTATACAACTGACCACGATATAGGAGGTGGAATGCACCTGTCTCAAGCGCAGTGGAGAATGATTTCAACGTTGTGCAAGGTTCTGCAACCTTTTGAACTTGCCACACGTGAAGTCAGTTCAGACACTGCCAGCCTGAGTCAGGTCATTCCCCTCATCAGGCTTTTGCAGAAGAAGCTGGAGACATTGAAGGAGGAGCTAACACTGAGCGATTCCGCTAGGCATGTGGGACTTGTGGATGGAGCCCTTAATTCGCTTAACAAGGATTCACGGGTGGTCAATCTGTTGAAATCAGAGCACTACATTTTGGCCACCGTGCTCGATCCTAGATTTAAAACCTACGTTGTATCTCTCTTTCCGGCAGACACAAGTCTGCAGGGGTTCAAAGAACTGCTGGTGAGAAAATTGTCAAGTCAAGCGGAACGCGACCTGTCAACATCTCCTCCTTCACATTCTCCTGCAACTGGGGGTGCGAGGAAAAGGCTCAGAATTCCGAGCCCACCCGCTGGCGGTGATGCAGGGCAGTCTGGAGCGACTGCTGATGCTGACATCTGGTCCGGACTGAAGGACCTGACAACGATTACGGACATGTCGTCTACTGTCACTGCATATGATTCTCTCACCATTGAAAGAATGGTGGAGGATTATATGAGTGACCGCATCCAAGTAGGCACGTCAGACAGTCCGTACGTATACTGGCAGGAAAAAGAGGCAATTTGGAGGCCCTTGCACAAACTGGCTTTATTCTACCTAAGTTGCCCTCCCACAAGTGTGTACTCCGAAAGAGTGTTTAGTGCCGCCGCTCACCTTGTCAGCAATCGGCGTACGAGGTTACTTCCAGAAAATGTGGAGAAGATGATGTTCATTAAAATGAATTATAATCAATTCCTCCATGGAGACATTCACCAGCAGCAATTGCCTCCACAAAGTACACAGGGAGCTGTGATGGTGGATTCCAGTGGGGACGAATTGATAATCTGTGAGGAGGGGGATGTACACGGTGATGAATCGGAGGATGATGATGAGGTGGACATCTTGCCTCTGTAGAGCCAGTTTGTGCAAGGAGAGATTAATTGCTTCTTTTTTGGTGGGGGTCCAAACCAACCCGTCATTTCAGTCACAGTCGTGTGGCAGACCCTGTCACTGAAATGATGGGTTGGTTAAAGTGTGCATGTCCTGTTTATACAACATAAGGGTGGGTGGGAGGGCCCAAGGACAATTCCATCTTGCACCTCTTTTTTCTTTCATTTTTCTTTGCGTCATGTGCTGTTTGGGGAGTGTTTTTTGGAAGGGCCATCCTGCGTGACACTGCAGTGCCACTCCTAGATGGGCCAGGTGTTTGTGTCGGCCACTTGGGTCGCTGAGCTTAGTCATCCAGCGACCTCGGTGCAAATTTTAGGACTAAAAATAATATTGTGAGGTGTGAGGTGTTCAGAATAGACTGAAAATGAGTGGAAATTATGGTTATTGAGGTTAATAATACTTTGGGATCAAAATGACCCCCAAATTCTATGATTTAAGCTGTTTTTTAGGGTTTTTTGAAAAAAACACCCGAATCCAAAACACACCCGAATCCGACAAAAAAAATTCGGTGAGGTTTTGCCAAAACGCGTTCGAACCCAAAACACGGCCACGGAACCGAACCCAAAACCAAAACACAAAACCCGAAAAATTTCCGGTGCACATCTCTAATCATAAGGAGCCATCCAGTAATAACCTTATATAGTCAGTGAAAATGTCACAGGTCCAGGAATTGCAGTTACTGGGCTTCTGCTGTCTGTCTGATGTCTCAAAAGTCAGGGGCATTCAAGCATGTCGGAGGGAGTTTAAAGAACTTTAAGGGAGAGTGTTCATTCGATTTGACAAATGTAAACAGCAGTATACACAAGTACTGATTGAATACATTTGGAAAGTAACATATAGTTTGCAGACTGTCCCTCCCAGCATGAGATACTGCAGGGACATGCTTGGATGCCCCTAGACATGCTTGGATGCCCTAGGCAAATGCCTAGCCTGCCTATAGCTAAGGCCGGCTCTGAGTTGCTGTGAAAAATGCAAATTGTACACATTAACCTAAATACAATAGTAAATAGGCCCATGTACCACAGCTGGAGCAGTTAAAAAGATGAGGCGGATGTGTGCATTCTCTATGTGGGACCTCTCCTCTCTGGCAGCAGAGTATGCAGTTGTTGATTGGCTGGCAATTATCTCTCTCTACTTTATCTCTCTCCAAGCTTGATAAATCTCCCCCCGCCTCCAGTGACTTCTCTATAGATTTACTGAATGTGCAAATCTCCAGGAAAATGGACGCCACACCAGGGCCGGTGCTAGGGTGTTCGGCGCCCTCCTGCAAAAAAATGAATTTGCGCCCTTCCTCACATACATGCATTAGGGACAGATGCGTGCCGCTGGCACGCAACAAAAATTTAGGGGCGTGGCTTCATGGGGAAGGGGTGTGACCACAGAATATTATATTATCTGTCCCCAGTCCTGGCACCTGTGCTACCTGTAACCAGCCCTGGCGCTTGTGTCACCTGATTATTTGTCCCCAGTGTCACCCCATAATTTGTCCCCAGTGTCACCTCATTATCTGTCCCCTGTGTTACCTCATTATCTGTCCCCTGTGTCACTCCATTAGCTGTCCCCAGTGTCAGCTCATAATCTGTCCCAAGACTCAGCCCCTTATCTGTCCCCTGTGTCACCCCATGATTAGCCTGAGGCATCCTGTCGTGATGCAGCCCTGGGACGCCGTGCCTGTGTTCCCCAGCAGTTGCACCCTGGCTGTGAGTGTCGCAGGCCCCACCCCCATCCGCCGGATTGTTAGGGTTTGGTTGACAGCGCAACCTGTCCTCATGCAAGGCTCCACCGGCAGAATGGAGAGCGGCTCCCCCTCCCTGCCTCCTTACCACTGCACTGCATGTCATGAAGCTGCCCTCACGCAAGGCTCCAGAGGCAGGGAGGGGAGCCGCTCTCCATTCTGCCGGCGCCGCTGCCTGTCACACAGAGTGACAGACGCAGCAGCAAAAGGCAGCATCAGCACACATCAGCAAGGTCTGTAAAGCAGGGAGAGAGCCTATCCAGCACGGCGCTTCCCTGCATTGCAGACCTTGCTGAGCGGGTAGCGGCGGCCCGGGTACTACCCCTGCCCCCCTTCCACGCATACTACACTGCAGCTGTTACACTGAACCACACTCCCCACACACTACATCGCCGCTACCCTGCATCCCCCTCCCCGCAAACACGAAACTCCCACCGCTACCGTGCTCCCCACACACTACATCGCTGCTACCCTGTATCCCCCTCCCTGCATACATTAATATGAACCCCATCCCCATTACACATTAATATGACACCTCTCCCCAGCACACATTAATAGGACACCACCCCCCCTCCCCCAGCACACATTAGTATGACCCCTTTCCCCAGCAAACATTAATGACCCCCTTCCCCAAGTACAGAGTAATAGGGCACCCATCCCCCTCCTACATTAATAGGACACCCCCTCCCCAAGCTCAGATTAATAGGACACCCTCCCCCTCCCCAGCACACATTAATAGGACCCCCCTCTCCAAGCACACGTTAATAGAACACCCATCCCCCTCCCACAGTAATAGGACCCACCCACCCTCCCCAAGCACAGGTTAATAGGACACCCCCCCCCCCTCCCCAAGCACAGATTAATTGGACACCTTTCCCCCTCCCTAAGCACAGGTTAATAGGACACCCCTCCCCCCGTGCCCTCCCCACAGGGCTGTTTCTAGTCAGTTTGGCTCCCAGTGCGAGATTTAAAAATGCGCCACCCATGACAAAAAGGGGGCGTGGCCTAATCTAAATGGGTGTGGCCTCATTTAAATGGGCATGGCCTCGTCTGAAAAGACTACCTCACAATCCAGTTTTTGACCCTGCTCCAGGGGCGCCAGAATGATTTCACGCAGGGGGGGGCAAGTTTAAATTTAATTTTTGCGCCTCTCCTTCAACCTCCGCCCCCCTCCTCCCCCTCCCGTGGTGCCGGTCTCCTCTCCTTCAAACCCCCCCTCATCAGTGCGGGGGAGCGCTTACCCCTGTATCCCCGTGGGCGGCTTTTAAAGTAGTGTGCTGCCGCAGGCAGGGTGCAGCGCCCCTTCTGTACTGGCCGGCTGTCTTTTCCTTGGTGATGCATTACTGGGAGGAGGCGTCGCATTCCGGGACCACAGCCACGCCTCCTCCCAGTAATACATCACCAGTGAAGAGACAGCCGGGCAGTATAGAAGGGGCCCCGCACACTGCCTGCGCCAGCACATTGCTTTTAAAGTTGTAGCCGCTTACGGGGATGCGGAAGGAAGCGCTCCCCCGCACCAGCGCCTGCCCCTCGATCATGTTTGGGGGGGTCAAGCTGCCCCCTTGCCCCCCCCCCCCCCCCGTTCCGACGCCTATGCCCTGCTCCAACAGATCACGACCACCACAGGAAAAAAAAATTCTACCTTATTAAGCCCCACACAGTAATGCCCCCTGCACCATATTATGCCACACACCGCAATGCCCTTGATACATTAAATCCCCACACTACGGCAGCTAAGAGACCCCATTTCACACATTACGGCAGGTGTTCCCATTTTACACATTGAGGGAGAGAATACTTACAGAGGCGATTACCGCTCTTCGGCCCGCCTCACCAGTCGCTCCTCGCGCCGGCTTTTCCCTCTTCCTAACTTGGATCCCCCTCTGTACTCCGCTCGGGGGGGGGGGGGGGAGTTTTGCGGAGTGACGGGGTTGCGTCGTGACGTAACGACGCAACCGCGTCATTCCGTGAAACTCCCCCCCCCGAGCGGGTTACTCGGGGAGAAATAGGAGGGGGAAGAAGGGAGCCACAGTGCGGTTGCACAGCTCGCCTGCCCCAAGAAACGGCCCTGCCTCCCCAAGCAGAGATTAATTGGACACCCCTCCCCAGCACACAGTAATAGGACCCCCCCTCCCCCAAGCACAGGTTAACAGAACACCCCTCCCAAGCACACATTAATAGGACAGATTCTCCCCCCTTTGTTTATCTTCAGCAGCACTAACTTGAGCCTCTGCTTCCCGTGGGGCTGGCTGTCAGGGCTGCTTCTCTTCTCACGGCTGCTTGTTCCTCCACTACACACCGGTCAGTGTGTATCACATGTCTTCCTGTCAGTGTTGCCAACTCTGAAATTAAAAACAAGCAACCGATGACTGAAAAATAAGCCCAAAACAAGCCCAAACCAATCCTAAAAAGCCCAAAAAAAAGCCCAACTCAAGTTTTTTTTTTAATATATAAAAACAAACATTATTGTTTGTCTTATTAAAATACATAGAATTATTTATATAATCTGCCTTTAAGGTCTTTACAATGATATTTATAAGCACAAAACTGGCTTTTAAAGAATACTGGAATTTTTATAAATATTATAGTTAGAGTTGTGAATTTAAGATACTATACTTTCATGTTTCCTCTAAAGAAAAATCTCAAGTGAAAATTGCCAACTGTATATACTGTATCTGTGGTCATTTGTATTCACTGAAATATTTATTCGATGGAAAGATAAAACAAATAATCTTACAACATCCAACTTTGTACTTCTATTACATAAATAAAGAGGCCAAATCAAGGTAACAAAACAAAAGATTATTAAGACAATTCAAAATAATAAATGCATATATAAATATTAAATAGTAACTCAATTTAATAAATAACAAAGGAATTACTGAGAGGTAAAGTGCATTGCAGGTGGCATACTATGTGAGGTAAAGTGCATGGCACACTGTGTGAAGTATAGTGCATTGCAGATACCACACTGGGGGTCATTCCGAGTTGTTCGCTCGTTGCCGATTTTCGCAACGGAGCGATTAAGGCAAAAATGCGCATGCGCATGGTACGCAGTGCGCATGCGCTAAGTAATTTAGCACAAAACTTAGTAGATTTACTCACGTCCGAACTAAGAATTTTCATCGTTGAAGTGATCAGAGTGTGATTGACAGGAAGTGGGTGTTTCTGGGCGGAAACTGACCGTTTTCTGGGAGTGTGCGGAAAAACACAGGCGTGCCAGGATAAAACGCAGGAGTGTCTGGAGAAACGGGGGAGTGACTGGCCGAACGCAGGGCGTGTTTGTGACGTCAAACCAGGAACGAAACGGGCTGAGCTGATCGCAGTGTAGAAGTAAGTCTCGAGCTACTCAGAAACTGCTAAGAATTATTTATTCGCAATTCTGCTAATCTTTCATTCGCAATTCTGCTAAGCGAAGATACACTCCCAGAGGGCGGCGGCCTAGCGTGTGCAATGCTGCTAAAAGCAGCTAGCGAGCGAACAACTCGGAATGACCCCCACTGTGTGAGGTAAAGTGCATGGCACACTGTGTGAAGTAAAGTGCATTGCAGATGGCATACTGCGAGGTAAAGTACATAGCACACTGAATTTCAAAGGTTTTATGTAAAATGGATATACTGTAAGCAAATTCATCTGAGCTGTCTCCATCGTCTATAGAAGCTTCCATGTTATACATTCCTGAGTTGAAGCGCTGAAGCATATTGGTAGTTGGTTTAAAATCCTTGCAACAAATACCCAAGCGTCTTAAACCATATCTGACATAAAGAATACCACATAAAGTGGTCCTAAATTGCTTCACTGTTGTGTGTCTGGTCAGTGTCTTTGTTGTTGTCATCGTTAAAAACAAATTAGCCCTACTGAATACACACAACCAGCAGTTGGCAACAATAGACATAATGAATGACTCATCATCATTTCTTTAAGACTCTATTCATCCACATGTCTCACCTACAGTATGTCTGTGTGAGGATCTGTGTTATATGGATGAATGACTAATTATCTCTGAAAGTCGGTGTCAGTGATACCTAAAAACAAAAGAAGCCCAAAAACAAGCAGCAAAAAAAATTATAAGCCCAAAAACAAGCAACAAGCAACCACCCAAAAAAATAAGCAACCAGAAGAAAAAACAAGCCCAATTCCGCTTGTTATAAGCTGAATTGGCAACTATGCTTCCTGTGCAGTGGTTGCACTGCCCATACTAGATTCCACCACTGATGGACAGGGAGGGGAGAGAGGTGGGCGGTGCTGAAGACTGTGCTGTGTTTTCAGTCACAGACGGGAGGGAAGAGAAGTGGGCAACACAAGTGCAGCGGGGAGGAGCAAGCAGGAAGAGGGGAGGGCCCGGACGCAGGAGGAGATTAAGAGCCTCTGTGTACGGCTGGCGGCGCTGCAGCCAGTTACAATACAGCGTGACAGGCGCTGCGCGTCAACAAGTTTGCGGAGCAGGGACAGCGCCTCTCTACCCCAGTGCCTCCCTGCTTTGCAGACCTTGCTGAGCGGGTAGCGCCGGGCCTGCGCCACACCATTTACCCAGTGATTTTTGCAGGGTGGATGCTGGCCTCTGTAGAGCTGTGGGCCCCTGCAGTGTCAGACTGGGGCATGTAGGGTCCCACCGGGGGAATGCAGTGGTAGGGGCCCATGTTTAGGGGTGTGGCCAGCTTGCAGAGGGGGTGGGGTCTGCCACCTCATTGGTTTGACTAACCATTAGCGAGTGCAATGTCTGGGCCACTTCATCAAAATATACAGTAAATTCAGCTGCTGCATGCATGATAATGTATCAGATTAATAACAGATTAATAACAGCAATGCACTGTAGAAAATAAACCATAGTCCAATATAAGGTAACATATGTATAATGTATAATTCAAGTGCACAAACTGGAATCTGATCCTTAGAGCAGAAGGTGGGCCCACCGGTGGTTTCCCCTGTACCCCTGTGGGCCAGTCCAAGCATGAGCCCCTGCACACATTAGAGATACGCCACTGGTCTCAGTGTTAGCATAAAAAGTAAAAAAAAGAAAAAACTGACTTGTATGCTTACTATACCTAGAAAAATACTTCATCAGTCATGCTTGAGCCTTGGACTGCTAAAAATGCAAAATACAGATTACATCATTCATTAATGTTGGCATAAGTGAAACTTTTTCCCCAGAGAATTTATGTAAATGAAGCATAAATATACCAGGTAGTAATAAGTTATTGTTTTTATTATTATCTTTAATAATAATAATAATAATAATAATATTTATATTATATTTTTTTGCAGCTCCTCCTGATGTTCATAGTGTGGGATTATATAATGTAACTGGGAGCTCAATAACTGCGACGTGGACAGCTCCCGCTGGTGGAAATATTACAGAGTACAGAGTAACTGTCAGTAATGGATCAATCATCCTAAATGATACTACCCACCAATTGTTTTATACAGCAAATAATCTGCTTCCGGGGGTCACCTACATCATAACAGTATACTCTATGAATGCAAATGGAACTAGCAGCAATGGGACCTCCGCAACAAGAACAACATGTAAGTGAAAAGTTAAATAAAATGTCACTAATTAACCTTCTTTGTTTCATTTGTGTGTCATACAAATATACTGTATATTTCTCTTCCATTGTCTGACAACAGTGGCAGAACTTGTGAGTGGTGGGCCAGGTGCAAAAATATGCTTTGGGCCCCACTCCAAGTCAGTAATGTGCCACGCGGTAGTGAGTGGCAGGGAGAGGTAGACGGTGACAAGGAGAGGCAGTGGGTGACAGTGAGAAGAAGAGGAGAGGCAGTGGGTGTCATGGAAAGGGTGACAGGAAGAAGCAGCGGGTGACAGGGTGAGGAAGTAGGTGGCGTGCAGTGGGTCACGGGGAGAGACAGAGGGTGACGGAGAGGCAATCGGTGACATTGAAAGGCAGAGGGTCACATGGAGTGTATAAAAGGTGAAGGGGAGAGGCTGTGGTCAGAGGGTGACTGAGAGGGTGAAAGGGAGAGGCAGAGGGGTAGTAGGGAAAGGTAGAGGGAGAAGGTGAAAGGGTACAGGGAGAAGGTGAAAGGGGGAGGCAAAGGATAAGTGACAAGGAAAGGCTGTGGGTGATGGGAAGAGGCTGAACGTGCTTGGGTGAAAGAGAGGGTGATGCTGAGTAGGTAAAAGGTGACGGGGAGAGGCTGTGTTAAGAGGGTGATGGGGAGAGGTTGATGGGGAGATGCAGAGAGTGATGGAGATAGGCTGTGTGTGACAGGGAGAGGAAGAAGGTGAAGGATAGTGATGGGGATGGGTTGTGCTGTGAGAAATGGAGAGGCAGTTGGTGACAAGCAGTGGATGAAAGGGAGAGACAGAGGGCGATGGGGAAAGATAGAGGGTGGCTGGGAGATGCAGAGAAAGATAGGGAAATGCAGAGGGTGACAGGGATAGGCAGAGTGACAGTGAGAATCACAGGGTGATCAGGAGAATGACAGGAAGAGGCTGTGGGTGTCAGGGAGATGGGGAGAGGGACAAGGTGACAAATTATAAAATATAGCGATTTACGGTACAATCTGATTACCCACTAACATACAATATTGCCTTTGGCAGAAACAAGAAGGAATATAGCAAATGCCAACAAAGGCCAACATTGTGGTGTAAACTTCTTACCAGATACACGGGGACATAGAACATACATATCTAAAATTAGCAATATTATATTTTCCAGTAAGCATTAAGCACTGAACACAAACCTGTACATATACATTACTTCCATGTGTTATTATTGCTCAAGACGCTATGGGCCGGATTTAATTCCTATTGCGGGTCCCGGCACCTGCGAGCTGCCCCCAGCAGCTGCTCAAATGTTGCTGCCAACGGGCATGAGAAGTCAATTCCAACTCACTACCCCCAGGGGTGGTGAGCGGAAATGCATGTAAAGAGACCCGTTTGGGCACCCAAATGGACCTTTTCACACTCGCACCCATTAGTTCAGTCGGGTTTAGGTGCTTGCGCTTATGAAGCAGACTCTAATGGGTGCGATCAACGCAATAAGTGGGGACAATTGAATATCGCCTCGCAATCTCCCGTCACTTTAGACGGGAGATCAGGCACGAATAAACAATTGAATTCCCCCTATGTATTACTGAGTACATTAAAAATATAGGAACAGGTTTGTGTGCAGCAGCGTAAGATGTAGGGGTTGATTGAGACCTGCCCGTGCTGTGCATTTTCACACAGCAGCGATCAGGTCTGAAGTGCGCATGAGCTGGCGCCGCAGAAACTGTGCTCAAGTTCCTGGAAACAAGGTGCACTCATAGCATTAAGACAAATGTGAAACGCTTTATGCCTGTCATCCTCCCCATCAACAGGTATACTGGGTGGCCCTGGGCAGTTGGTGCACTCTGTAGGAGTCCTGATCCTTGGCTTACCTAGTCACTGGGTAAAAGAATGAAGACCATAAGCTGCGCTCCACCTGCTTTCAGATGCAGAACTGGAAGACCGTCTGTAGGCCCAGAACCCGCAATGACTGTGTTTGCTGGCTGTTGGATGGCTGCATGTAACTGTATAACGGTTATGTTTTGCACATGCTCCATTGGCCAAAAGACTAGTTGACCATCATATGTCCTGGCTGTAGCTGGGCCTGCTGTAAGCATATAAGGGCTGCCCAGCAGCACCCTGAGGCACTGCCACTGCTGCCCGCCACCCATGGGCTGCTGCTGCCCAGTTCCTGGCCGGGCACAAAGTCAGCACTGAGGGAGCTGTCAGCGCCATTGTCCGCACAGTGATCATCATAGGTGCTGGTGTGGCGATTGGTGTTCCCGCTGCAGGTGGGCAGGTTCCCCATCCGCTCCTCCTTCTACCCTAATACATTTGGCGTCGGGGATAGTCAAGAGATGGTGACATCTGATCAGAGGCGGATTGGCCATAGGGTCTACAGGGAAGATTTCCGGTGGGCCGACGCACCTGTGGGGCCTGTTTTGTTTGAGGACATGTGGTCCTTTTTATAGACATAATGAATAAGATGCAAAATAATTTGCATATATGAAAATTACTTTGCCACTTAGCCTGTGATTGCAGATGATCTAGTGCAGAGGTTCTCAAACTCGGTCCTCGGGGGCCCACACAGTGCATGTTTTGCAGGTCTCCTCATAGAATCGCAAGTGAAATTTTTAGCTCCACCTGTGGACCTTTTAAAATGTGTCAGTGAGTAATTAATACACCTGTGCACCTGCTGGGTTACCTGCAAAACATGCACTGTGTGGGCTCCCAAGGACTGAGTTTGAGAACCTCTGATCTAGTGTATGCTCAGTCTGCCTGCTTGGCTGACATATAAGATTGAGTGAATAGTGATTGGGATACGGTTGGTGTAATATGCAAGAAAATATATCTTTCTAAAGAATGATATAGTTTCCTAAATTCTGAAGGTGTATCATATAATGTGCTCATAATATTTAATTTTATTTCTTTTTTAACTTCCCCCTTGATGCTGGACATGCCCAATATCTGGAAAGTCTTGGGGGGAGGGTGCTGCTGCCATGGCCCATGGCTAGACCTTACACCTCTGGTGCTGCCCATGTGGGGCCACTAGTACAAATTTTTCCAGGGCCGCTTTTTGTTCCCAATCCGCCCCTGCATCTGATCCCCGGCACACAAGGACTGTCTTGTTCATAGAACAGCAGAAGGTGGGGTCGGAGGAATGGGGAGGAGCTGAGAGGACAAAGAGAGGGAGAGCAGGGCCCTGACTGCAGCAGAAAAGTCTATCCAGCATTACAGGGAGAGTTGGGGACTGGCGGCGGGCGATGGGTGGCTGGCTTCGGCATATAATGAGTCAGTGTGACTCATTGTAATGCCATCGGCTGTGGGCCCCTTCACAGCATTGGGCCTCAGTGCAATGCTTGAGGAGTGGGTGACAGGGAGAGGCAGAGAGTGATGAGAAGAGGCTGTTGGGGATGAGGAGAGGGTAATGGTAAAAGGGCGATGGGTAGAGAGAGAGAGGGTGACAGGGCAAGATAGTGATGGGGAAAGGCTGTGGAGGACAAGGAGAGGCAGACAGTGACAGGGAGAGGCAGTTAGTGACAGGCAGAGGGTGACAGGGCAAGGGAGAGAGTGATGGAGAGAGGCTGTGGGGGACGAAGAGTTGCAGAGGTTGACGGGGAGAGGGTGACCACATATGAAATCACCCACTAATCTTACCCTGCTGCGGGCACTGGGGCATAGAAGGTCCTGAATGAAGGTATATGAGAGCAGACTGAATGGAGGTGACCACGAAATGCCAGCCACCAGCTGAGGATGGTGCAGCACACTTAGCAGGGGCACACAGCCCCCACAGCAGTGGCACACAGACCCCCCCCCTCCCCAACACACACACACAGCAGTGGCACACAGCCCCCCACTGCATGGATACACCCCCCCCCCCCTACCCCCCCAGCATGGGCACATAGACACCCACAGCATGGGCACACAGCCTCCCATAGCAGGGACACACAGCTCTGGCACCACAAACACTGAGGTCCGATGCCCACAGGGAGGTGGAGGACCTGGCTGCAGCTCACTTACATCCAGGGGCCGGAGGAGAAGGGAGGGCCTGCGCAGCCAGGTCTTTCCAGCGGGTGACTGGACAGTGCTGATCACACGCCTATGCTAGCAGCGTAGTCATGTGGCTACCAGGGTGGCTGCTGCTGCAGAGGAAATTGGCTGTAACTGCCACTACGCCTTCCCTCCCTCACAGAAACAGTGCGTTAGGAGGGGGAAATGTAGGAAAGGAGCAGCCCCTTCTCCTCCTTCTCCAGCTGAGCCCCCTGAACTTCTGCACTGACACGGACAGCAGCCACTAAGCAGCGCAGCGTTACTGAGTGGCACTGGCGGCAGGACGCGCAGCTGAATCAGTGTGACTCATTGAAATGCAGACGGCTGTGGGCCCCTTCACTGTGCCGGGCCTCGGTGCAATGCTCCAGTTGCATCGGCGCAAGTTCCACCACTGCCCCCCCTCCTCTTGTTTTTTGGGTCATACTGTATATTTCAGACTGCCATTGCCCACTGCTGCCTGCCTTCTGCTCTCCTGACTACCTCCTCCACAGACAGCAACAGCGTGTCACTCTCTGCACGCTGTCTCCTCAGTCAAAGTACAGCCACCTGCCAGTGTTGCGGTTGGGTGTCACGTGACAATAGCGACCACACACAGCATAGTCGAGTGAGCACCAAGCCTAGGACACAGAGAGAAAGTGCCACACTGATGCTTATTGGCGCTCCACCTGAAGGTCATGGTCAGGGAACAATGGAGGAGCCAGGTGCCCCTTCAGTGCTGGAGCCCGACGGCAACTTACTCCATTATCTGTGGGAGTTCCACTCCTGTTGCCAACCCTTACATTTATTTGTATTTATTTTTTATAGACAGTGTTTTGAATATTTGCTGGCAGCCAATAATTCCTGCTAATTTACACTAAGCACAATCGTGCTGACATTTTCAGTGATCTTGGAGGCAGAAGGTTGAAAGTAAGGGACTGATCAATGCATATTTTTTACAGACAGATACAAATTTTAAATACTACAATGTTTTAGGGCCATGTCTAGGTAATGTCAGGTCCCGCCTGTGCAATACTCATCCAACTGTCAGATCATGGCTGGATCATTCGCACCCGCGGTCTCTGCGCTGTGCGGCCTTGTCCTGGGGGGGCGCGTTGCGGGGGTCCGGGTGTAGATGTCACTGACAGGCTGGGGGTATCTGTGCCACGGGTGTCTGTTGGTGTTCCCGTGATGTCCGGAGCTGGGCACCGCCATGATGGTTGGGGTCAGCTGACTGAGCATCACCAATTGGAGTCACTCTTCTGAGTCACGTGACAGCATTAGCCAATCATGCCACAGACCAGGGTATAAATAACCTTCCTGCTCTCAGTACTGTGTCTGAGCTTCGTCGTTAAGACAGTGGGTTCCAGACTCCCTGTTGGTTTGCTTGCAGCCCGCAGTGTTTTAGATCTACAATACTAGTGCGAGTCCGGTTCAGCAATACCGGTTCCAGCCCGTTGCAGCAATACAGGTTCCAGCCCTGTCCAGCAATACCAGTTCCAGTCTGGTCGGTCCAGCATTGTCGGTTCCATCCTGGGTCAAGAAATACCTGTCCCAGTCAGGTGTAACGATTCCGGTTCCAGCCCGGTTCAAGAAATTCCGGTCCCTGTTCGGTAAAGCAATTCTGGTCCCAGCCCAGATCAAGTTATACCGGTCCAGTCTGGTACAGCGATTCTAGTTCCAGCTCTGTTCAAGAAATACCAGTCCCAGGGCCTAATTCAGACCTGATCGCAGCAGCAAAATTGTTCTCTAATGGGCAAAATCATGTGCACTGCAGGCGGGGGGGGGGTTAGATATAACAAGTGCAGAGAGATTTAGAGTTGGGTGGCTTATTTTGTTTCTGTGCAGGGTAAATACTGGCTGCTTTATTTTTACACTACAATTTAGATTTTAGTTTAAACACACCCCACCCAAAACTAACTATCTCTGCACGTTATACTTGCCTCACCTGCAGTGAACATGGGGGGTCATTCCGAGTTGTTCGCTCGTTGACGATTTTCTCTATTTTGAGATTAGTCGCTTACTGCGCATGCGCAATGTTCGCAGAGCGCATGCGCTTAGTTATTTTACTCAACAGTTAGGTATTTTACTCACGGCATTACGAGGAATTCTCTTCGTTCTGGTGATCGGAGTGTGATTGACAGGAAGTGGGTGTTTCTGGGCGGAAACTGACCGTTTTATGGGTGTGTGTGAAAAAATGCTGCCATTTCTGGGAAAAACGCGGGAGTGGCTGGAGAAACGGGGGAGTGTCTGGGCGAACGCTGGGTGTGTTTGTGACGTCAAACCAGGAACGAAACTGACTGAACTGATCGCAGTGGCAGAGTAAGTCTCGAGCTACTCAGAAACTGCTAAGAAATTTCTATTCGCAATTTTGCGAATCTTTCGTTCGCAATTCTGCTAAGCTAAGATACACTCCCAGAGGGCGGCGGCTTAGCATGTGCACTGCTGCGAAAAGCGGCTAGCGAGCGAACAACTCGGAATGAGGGCCATGGTTTTGCCCATTAGAGAACAATTGTGCTGCTGTGATCAGGTCAGAATTAGGCCCCCAGTCTGGTTCACCGATTCCGGTTCCACCCTGATCAAGTTATACCGGTCCCAGTTTGATCCAACGATTCCAGTTTCAGCCCGGTTCAAGAAATACCAGTCCCAGTCCTGTCCAGCAATTCCAGTTCCAGCCCAGATCAAGTTATACCGGTTCCAGTCTGGTCCAACAACTCCAGTTCTGACTCAGCTTCAGCATATTTGGACTCTTGTTCTGCATCAGCTACTGTCAGCTTGGATTGATCACATACTAGTTGTAGATTTAGTTTATCAAGTGTTTTTCGTACACAAGTCTTTCTTGTCTCCACTTCACTTATGATGAGGAATTATATTCATCCAACCCTGCTTCAAGCTCCCAGTATACTCAGAGAACAGGTATCAGGATCTCCTCTGGGAGCATCAGTAGCAGGGTTGGACTGGCCCACAAGGGCAACCCCCGGTGGGCCCCTCTGCCTGGGCCCCCACCTCTTACTCTAGGAATCAAATTCCAGACTTTGCTCTTAAATTATACATTATACATATGTTACATTATACTGTACAGGACTATGGTGTATTTTCTACAGTGCATTGCTGTTATTAATCTGGTACTGTACATTATCATGCATGTACTAGCAGTATTTACCATATACTGTATATTTTTCAAGGTGCCCAGCCCATGCACTCTTTAATATATAGGAAAACCAATGTGGTGGCTGACCACACCCCCTCTGGAGACTGGCCACACCCCTATACATGGGCTCCTACCACTGTTTCCCCGGTGGGCCTTTCATACCCCAGTCCGACATTGATCAGTAGCCCCAGTTCTGACAGGTAAGAGCTGCTACCCCAACTTGCTGAAAAAATAGTAATTGCAAACAGTAGTTTTCAGGAGTCAGATTAAATCTAGTGGTCATAATTAGTTGTCAGCGTCCAGTGTCGGACTGGGTCATAAAGGGCCCAACGGGGAAATGCAGTGGTAGGGGGCCTATGCTTAAGGGCGTGGTCAGGCTCCAGTGGTGGTGTGGCCAACCACCACAGAGGTTTGGCTAACCATTACAGAGCATGGGCTGGGCCCCTTGATAAATATATGTAGTAAACACTGCTAGTGCATGCATGATAATGTATCAGATTAATTACAGCAATGCACTGTAGAGAATACACCACAGTCCTGTGCAGTATAATCTAACATATGTATAATGTATAATTAGTGCACAGTCTGGAACCGGATGCCTAGTAGAGGAGGTGGACCCACAGGCAGTAGGGCCCACCGGTGGTTTCCGCTGTGGGCCACTCCGACATTGTCAGCGTCTCTGTCCTCCAATAAACAGCGATTATATAGAAAGCAACCTTACAGTTCATCTCTTACATTACTGCACTATTTATTGTTCAACTGCTAAGGATGGATTGATAATTACAATAATTAGTAAAATGTAAATTGTTACCATTGGTTTTGATCAGATACATTTTGGAATTTGACTAAAGGTCCCAATGCATAAACAATGTATTGGGGTAATAACCTGATCCACCAACGGTCCAAATACGTAAAGAAGTGACAAATTAATTATGTACTAATTAGACTACAAGTACAAGTTAGAGTGAAAGTTAAAATAATATGTATATTCTGTAATATGTGCAATGTATAAAATTTTAATTGGTGCTTATATAATTAAGCACTTTATTCACCCATTTCATAGTTGAAAGCCAACCTGATGATTTGCGTACAAATTAGATATGGGGGGGGGGGGGGGGCTGGGCTTGGCAGCGTTCTCGAAAGGGGGGCATGTCATCCCCATTTTCTAGTAGTGCCGAGACCAATGACCAATAAATCAGGTTCTGTCATTTATCTAGCACAATCTTTGAAATTACAGTTAGAAGCTTTGGGCATCTTCACTTTATCTCACTCCAAGGCTTGATATATCTCCCCCTAAAGATTAACATTGAATTCAGCGTGTTTTTTAAATGACTTCTGGTTCCGGCTTGATGGAGTAAGGCAGCTCCATCCTTAGGCTCTGATTTCACTGCACCAGGTCTTTCCATTTTGCGGCTACTTGTAGCCTCCATTTGCCATCCGGACTTTGCTCCCGACACCGCACTGTCCCATGGACCAATTTCTCCTTAACTTGCCTCTCTGTGCCCGCACCCAGAGAAGCACCGCGCTGCAAGCAACAAGGCATCAGATACTGATATCCCTAGCATCCAGAAAGGCTGCGCAAGACCGGGACTCCTCAGCGCCCCACCCAGGTATGTCATGCTCTGAATTCCCCTGTCATTTATGAGGATGTGGTAGAGGCAATTTGGTCTACTATGGCCCCCCTTCTCTCACAGACTGTCACTGATATAACGGCACAGTTTCTGCCTGTCTCAGAGAGTGATACTGGGCAGCAGTTAGGTGCAGCCATGCATAATGTGGGTGAGCTCAAACAATCTGGAGCTAAAACTTTCCAGCAGGAACAATATTAGGCTAGTGCAGTAGTTCTCAAACTTTTTTGAGTTACGGTGCCCTAGAGTATCAGAATTCTTTTCACGGCACCCCTAGGCCAAAAGTTGTTTATTGAGATATTTAGAAAGAAATATTAAATTAAGTAAATTGTGTTTACATGTCATCCTTAGATTTAATTGTGTGGTAAGGGGAAAGATTTGACTCTGTTTGTCCACATATTTTGTGATTGACAGCCACAAGCACCGGTTTTGCCTATTACATTGACCATAAATAATTTTAATTGGTCCTGGACCAACAACCCATGGCACCCCTGCAAGTGTCCTCAGACACCCCAGGGTGCCACGGCACACAGTTTGAGAACCACTTGGAAAGTGGGTCTGCCATAATCAGTTAAAGGGACAGCCCTAGTCCATTTCATCCATAATAACTTACCTTCTCTGTTGGAGATTGCAAAAGAGTGCAATCTTATCATAGAGTGAAATCTTATCATAGAGAAGGCCACAGAGTAGGGCTGTCTCCCAACCCAAACAAACCCCGACCCCTGGTCACCTTTTCAGCTGCCTTAATTACTGTACTTACATAAAAGTGGCTTACTTGTAAGCATCACACCATTTGAAAACCATAACATGGGAGGGCCACAGGCTCGATTTTTTCCCAGGATTATAGCCATGGAGTTGACTAGGGCCCGCAAAGTTTTCTCCCCTATTTGCTCCCAACTTATTGCTGAGAGCCACAAGTTTGATTTGCTATATCCGGCCAGGCAGCGCATTTACAATTGCAACTCCTAAAAAGACCTTAATACCCCAGCTGACGCCACTGCATACCTACGGGAACTCTCCCAGGCTGCCTCGGACATCAGTGACCCTTCTCCTGATGGATGTTAAACCTTGATTGAGGGCTGATTCTACCTTTTGTCAACTAAAAGGCCTCCCTTCATTGTTTGAGACCCATATTACATCTCCAGTTTTCAAGTTCACGGGCTTTCCTCTGTTTATTTGCTGCATGATCGTTTCCAATATTGAAGCACTGTTCCTTACCGCTATATCCTATCTGGAATTTAACTCTTTTCATGGGAAAAATTCTCATCACGCATGACTCTTATCTGCCTTATAAAAGTGATATGCTATTTCTGGAGCGTTCGGGTCACAACTACTATTAAGTCCTGGTGCGATGTGCTGGAGCCCCTAGCTCTTTGCTGGTACACTTATGTGATCTTATTTGCTGTTTGAGAGTCACTTGTACCCTGGAAGTTCAACAATATTAGTATTTTACCATTGTTTTTATTTTATTTTACATTGTATTGTATGATTTTATGTATCTTGGTTTTCCTTGTCTTGTCTCATCTTGTGTCTCATATTCTTTAAAATGAATAAAAATTGGGAGAACATCAGTGAAAATGCAATACAGTCAATACAGCAGCTGTACACACTGTAAGCGAATACCAAGAAAAAGAATACAACATTAATGTGTAAATAACATAGCGTGAATGATTATCCAAGTAGAATGTCAAGCACTGTAAATCAGAGCCAGAAAATCATCAACAAAATACCAGTATAAGAATAAATAAGCCAAGAATCAAGTGAATAACACACGGCGGATACTGATACACAAAAAAGATGGAAAGAGGGAAATGGGGAATAGGATGGGGGAAGTTGGGGGGTTGGCCGGCCGGTCCTAACTGCTTTGAGTCGTGTATTATCGCCGTGATGCGTTCTAGCCTGTAAGTATGCCAAATAGCATTGATAGTGGCAGTTAGTATTAGTGATGAGCGGGTTCGGTTTCTCGGAAACCGAACCCCCCCGAACTTCACGCTTTTTACACGGGTCCGAGGCAGACTCGCATCTTCCCGCCTTGCTCGGTTAACCCGAGCACGCCCGAACGTCATCATCCCGCTGTCGGATTCTCGCGAGGCTCGGATTCTACCGCGAGACTCGGATTCTATATAAGGAGCCGCGCGTCGCCGCCATTTTCACACGTGCATTGAGATTGATAGGGAGAGGACGTGGCTGGCGTCCTCTCCGTTTAGAGTAGACTAGAGAGTAGTAGAGACACTTGATTTACTAATTTTGGGGAGCATATTAGGAGTACTACTTGCTGATAGTGTGACCAGTGACCACCAGTTTAATTAATCCGTTCTCTGCCTGAAAAAAAACGATACACAGTGTGACACAGTCACATACCATATCTGTGCTCAGCCTCAGTGTGCTGCATCATCTATGTAATACTGTATATCTGACTGTGCTGAGTGCTCACTGCTCACACAGCTTAATTGTGGGGGAGACTGGGGAGCAGTTATAGCAGGAGTACATATTTTAACAGTGCACACTTTTGCTGCCAGAGTGCCACTGCCAGTGTGACTGACCAGTGACCACTGACCACCAGTATATTGTGATTGTCTGCCTGAAAAAGTTAAACACTCGTCATGTGGTGTTTTTATTCTATAAACGCATTCTGCTGACAGTGTCCAGCAGGTCCGTCATTATATAATATATACCTGTCCGGCTGCAGTAGTGATATATATATATTTTTTATATCATTATCATCCAGTCTATATTAGCACTGCAGCAGACGCAGTACGGTAGTCCACGGCTGTAGCTACCTCTGTGTCGGCAGTCGCTCGTCCATCCATAATTGTATACCACCTACCCGTGGTGTTTTTTTTTTCTATCTTCTTGATACTAGTAGCTTACTTTAGGAGTCTGCAGTGCTGAGCTGACAGTGTCCAGCAGGTCCGTCATTATATAATATATACCTGTCCGGCTGCAGTAGTGATATATATATATTTTTTATATCATTATCATCCAGTCTATATTAGCAGCAGACGCAGTACGGTAGTCCACGGCTGTAGCTACCTCTGTGTCGGCAGTCGCTCGTCCATCCATAAGTATACTAGTATCCATCCATCTCCATTGTTTACCTGAGGTGCCTTTTAGTTGTGCCTATTAAAATATGGAGAACAAAAATGTTGAGGTTCCAAAAATAGGGAAAGATCAAGATCGACTTCCACCTCGTGCTGAAGCTGCTGCCACTAGTCATGGCCGAGACGATGAAATGCCAGCAACGTCGTCTGCCAAGGCCGATGCCCAATGTCATAGTACAGAGCATGTAAAATCCAAAACACCAAATATCAGTAAAAAAAGGACTCAAAAATCTAAAATAAAATTGTCAGAGGAGAAGCGTAAACTTGCCAATATGCCATTTACCACACGGAGTGGCAAGGAACGGCTGAGGCCCTGGCCTATGTTCATGGCTAGTGGTTCAGCTTCACATGAGGATGGAAGCACTCAGCCTCTCGCTAGAAAAATGAAAAGACTCAAGCTGGCAAAAGCACAGCAAAGAACTGTGCGTTCTTCGAAATCACAAATCCACAAGGAGAGTCCAATTGTGTCGTTTGCGATGCCTGACCTTCCCAACACTGGACGTGAAGAGCATGCGCCTTCCACCATTTGCACGCCCCCTGCAAGTGCTGGAAGGAGCACCTGCAGTCCAGTTCCTGATAGTCAGATTGAAGATGTCAGTGTTGAAGTACACCAGGATGAGGAGGATATGGGTGTTGCTGGCGCTGGGGAGGAAATTGACCAGGAGGATTCTGATGGTGAGGTGGTTTGTTTAAGTCAGGCACCCGGGGAGACACCTGTTGTCCGTGGGAGGAATAAGGCCATTGACATGCCTGGTGAAAATACCAAAAAAATCAGCTCTTCGGTGTGGAAGTATTTCAACAGAAATGCGGACAACATTTGTCAAGCAGTGTGTTGCCTTTGTCAAGCTGTAATAAGTAGGGGTAAGGACGTTAACCACCTCGGAACATCCTCCCTTATACGTCACCTGCAGCGCATTCATCATAAGTCAGTGACAAGTTCAAAAACTTTGGGCGACAGCGGAAGCAGTCCACTGACCAGTAAATCCCTTCCTCTTGTAACCAAGCTCACGAAAACCACCCCACCAACTCCCTCAGTGTCAATTTCCTCCTTCCCCAGGAATGCCAATAGTCCTGCAGGCCATGTCACTGGCAATTCTGACGAGTCCTCTCCTGCCTGGGATTCCTCCGATGCATCCTTGCGTGTAACGCTTACTGCTGCTGGCGCTGCTGTTGTTGCTGCTGGGAGTCGATGGTCATCCCAGAGGGGAAGTCGTACTCGTAAGACCACTTTTACTACTTCCACCAAGCAATTGACTGTCCAACAGTCCTTTGCGAGGAAGATGAAATATCACAGCAGTCATCCTGCTGCAAAGCGGATAACTGAGGCCTTGGCATCCTGGGCGGTGAGAAACGTGGTTCCGGTATCCATCATTACTGCAGAGCCAACTAGAGACTTGTTGGAGGTACTGTGTCCCCGGTACCAAATACCATCTAGGTTCCATTTCTCTAGGCAGGCGATACCGAAAATGTACACAGACCTCAGAAAAAGACTCACCAGTGTCCTAAAAAATGCAGTTGTACCCAATGTCCACTTAACCACGGACATGTGGACAAGTGGAGCAGGGCAGGCTCAGGACTATATGACTGTGACAGCCCACTGGGTAGATGTATGGACTCCCGCCGCAAGAACAGCAGCGGCGGCACCAGTAGCAGCATCTCGCAAACGCCAACTCTTTCCTAGGCAGGCTACGCTTTGTATCACCGCTTTCCAGAATACGCACACAGCTGAAAACCTCTTATGGCAACTGAGGAAGATCATCGCAGAATGGCTTACCCAATTGGACTCTCCTGTGGATTTGTGGCATCGGACAACGCCAGCAATATTGTGTGTGCATTAAATCTGGGCAAATTCCAGCACGTCCCATGTTTTGCACATACCTTGAATTTGGTGGTGCAGAATTATTTAAAAAACGAGAGGGGCGTGCAAGAGATGCTGTCGGTGGCCAGAAGAATTGCGGGACACTTTCGGTGTACAGGCACCACGTACAGAAGACTGGAGCACCACCAAAAACGCCTGAACCTGCCCTGCCATCATCTGAAGCAAGAAGTGGTAACGAGGTGGAATTCAACCCTCTATATGCTTCAGAGGTTGGAGGAGCAGCAAAAGGCCATTCAAGCCTATACAACTGAGCACGATATAGGAGGTGGAATGCACCTGTCTCAAGCGCAGTGGAGAATGATTTCAACGTTGTGCAAGGTTCTGCAACCTTTTGAACTTGCCACACGTGAAGTCAGTTCAGACACTGCCAGCCTGAGTCAGGTCATTCCCCTCATCAGGCTTTTGCAGAAGAAGCTGGAGACATTGAAGGAGGAGCTAACACAGAGCGATTCCGCTAGGCATGTGGGACTTGTGGATGGAGCCCTTAATTCGCTTAACAAGGATTCACGGGTGGTCAATCTGTTGAAATCAGAGCACTACATTTTGGCCACCGTGCTCGATCCTAGATTTAAAACCTACCTTGGATCTCTCTTTCCGGCAGACACAAGTCTGCTGGGGTTCAAAGAACTGCTGGTGACAAAATTGTCAAGTCAAGCGGAACGCGACCTGTCAACATCTCCTCCTTCACATTCTCCTGCAACTGGGGGTGCGAGGAAAAGGCTCAGAATTCCGAGCCCACCCGCTGGCGGTGATGCAGGGCAGTCTGGAGCGACTGCTGATGCTGACATCTGGTCCGGACTGAAGGACCTGACAACGATTACGGACATGTTGTCTACTGTCACTGCATATGATTCTCTCCCCATTGAAAGAATGGTGGAGGATTATATGAGTGACCGCATCCAAGTAGGCACGTCAGACAGTCCGTACTTATACTGGCAGGAAAAAGAGGCAATTTGGAGGCCCTTGCACAAACTGGCTTTATTCTACCTAAGTTGCCCTCCCACAAGTGTGTACTCCGAAAGAGTGTTTAGTGCCGCCGCTCACCTTGTCAGCAATCGGCGTACGAGGTTACATCCAGAAAATGTGGAGAAGATGATGTTCATTAAAATGAATTATAATCAATTCCTCCATGGAGACATTGACCAGCAGCAATTGCCTCCACAAAGTACACAGGGAGCTGAGATGGTGGATTCCAGTGGCGACGAAATGATCTGTGAGGAGGGGGATGTACACGGTGATATATCGGAGGATGATGATGAGGTGGACATCTTGCCTCTGTAGAGCCAGTTTGTGCAAGGAGAGATTAATTGCTTCTTTTTTGGTGGGGGTCCAAACCAACCCGTCATTTCAGTCACAGTCGTGTGGCAAACAGAAAAAAGGTTTTTAGGCGCTGAACAGGGTCGTGCAAATATAGCACTGGTAATGGCAGCCACTTGGTAAGGAGGTAGCCGGCCTCCTGAAAGTGAAACAACTAAAACAAAATCACCAAGTAGGCGCACGGTACCAGTGATGTTGATAAAAACACAATTTAATAACATAAAACCAATAACAAACTGATTGAAAGACACAACACTACACAGAGCATATAACTGAGGTATTATACCTTATAGTTCACACATAAAGTGTATAAATAAGTGAAAGGGACACTAATATGCAGGAGAACCCGTCTCTGTAAGATAGGGTTAATCTCTCACATTAATTCCATATCAGACAGTTTAAATGAAAAGGAAGTCCTGTAAACTGATGTAATTAGCGTTTGTGACCATAAAGGTGTCCAGATTTAAATAGTGTTTCCTTGGAGCAAAATAAACCAGCCGATTAATGTTACTCACTGAGACGTAATGATCTCTTGCTGTACGGGATAAATGGTTAAGAAACCGCTTGTTATCACCCTGTGCATGGGTGAGACATCCGTCAGCGGTATATTCAGATGAAAGCCACTTCTTTCTGTGCAGCACCAGTTGCCTGTATTAGATCACCATACAGATCCTCCAGCTTGCTGAGCGACGCCCG
This sequence comes from Pseudophryne corroboree, assembly GCF_028390025.1. Lineage (NCBI taxonomy): Eukaryota > Metazoa > Chordata > Amphibia > Anura > Myobatrachidae > Pseudophryne > Pseudophryne corroboree. The sequence continues at coordinate 141,356,914 of NC_086453.1, forward strand.
GCCGGGCAGGAGGTAACAATGTTCCAGTCACAGTCGTGTGGCAGACCCTGTCACTGAAATGATGGGTTGGTTAAAGTGTGCATGTCCTGTTTATACAACATAAGGGTGGGTTGGAGGACCCAAGGACAATTCCATCTTGCACCTCTTTTTTCTTTCATTTTTCTTTGCGTCATGTGCTGCTGTTTGGGGAGTGTTTTTTGGAAGGGCCATCCTGCGTGACCCTGCAGTGCCACTCCTAGATGGGCCAGGTGTTTGTGTCGGCCACTAGGGTCGCTTAGCTTACTCACACAGCTACCTCATTGCGCCTCTTTTTTTCTTTGCGTCATGTGCTGTTTGGGGAGTGTTTTTTGGAAGGGCCATCCTGCGTGACACTGCAGTGCCACTCCTAGATGGGCCAGGTGTTTGTGTCGGCCACTTGGGTCGCTTAGCTTAGCCATCCAGCGACCTCGGTGCAAATTTTAGGACTAAAAATAATATTGTGAGGTGTGAGGTGTTCAGAATAGACTGAAAATGAGTGGAAATTCTGGTTATTTAGGTTAATAATACTTTGGGATCAAAATGACCCCCAAATTCTATGATTTAAGCTGTTTTTTAGGGTTTTTTGAAAAAAACACCCGAATCCAAAACACACCCGAATCCGACAAAAAAAATTCGGTGAGGTTTTGCCAAAACGCGTTCGAACCCAAAACACGGCCGCGGAACCGAACCCAAAACCAAAACACAAAACCCGAAAAATTTCCGGTGCTCATCACTAGTTAGTATAGGAGGTGATACTGATTTCCAGTTAGCCGCAACTTGGCACTTGGCTGTATTCAGGATGTGTTTGACTAACTTATGTTGCTGGCGAGAAACCTGAGGAATAGGGCAGGAAATCGGAGTATATAAAGGCGAGTTCGGGATACAAACATTTTCTGGATAATTTCTGTTGACATTCTGCATTATCTTTTGTGCTCTCTGCCGAGTGAAGCTTGATATAATAGGATCCTGGAACGTGACGGTATTAACTCCCCAGTGATAAGGAGGAAAATTCTTCTCTATCTTGACAAACAAATCTATTGACATGGCTGTAGTCTCTGCAACCTTAAAGATACCCGATGATCAAGGGTCCCTTAAACTGACTTACATCTCTCTCGCTCCCTTAAATTCAGAAATCACTTAGAAGCAGCCTGGGAGGAGTATACTATACCCCATATGGAATCTAACCCTCAGGGGTGAAAGAATAACTTTTGTCCCCAATAATAATAAGAAATATTCGGCTCATACCTTGCCCTTCAGGGGTTCCTGTCTGTAACCTTTCAGTAGCACCCCACTAAACATCTTTATCTCTCTGCAAAATCTCATTTTGAAGAATTCATGCAGAGAATGGGAGGTTGCTACCTTTTCTCGGTTAATTATCAATTCCATAAGTTTGGCAACAAGACAGGTCATCTGTTAACGAGCCTTCTCAATGGTACTCACCACCTTAATGTTGATCCACCACCTCAAAGCACCCCAGGGAACTCTTACTACTTCGAATGCTAAAAGAGCTGAATTTATGGGGTCCTTTTATGAAGGCCTTTATTCCACATTTCTGCCCCTGCCCCTACTTTTTTCCCCTCTTCTCCATCCTTTATGTCTCCTCTGACCTCACATGAAATAACTGTTATTCCACTACTTTTTGGGACCCTTTTCCTTGCACGACAATAACCCAGTCTCTCATAACCCTTGATGAAGTTCTTCAAGCTATAAAACACCTCAAAGAGGTTGATTCAATTCAGCGCAAATTGAACCGCATTGGGAAGGAGCTCCCGGAGCTATTCACATCAGTGCAATGTTATGCCAGAGTTGAGGATTTTTTCTTGCACCCCTCCTGGGATGTGAGAAGAAATTCAACAAAACTACTGGCATGATGCTGTTTTCTGCCCTTAGCGTGCCAAAAACAGCATTGCGCCAGACACTTAAGTCGGAGAATGCCAGACTAAACACCATGTTTAAGGTGCGAGAACCCGGCATTCTCCGACATAACAGCGCACTGAATTGAATAGCTCCGGAAGCTCCTTGTAGCCAAATCCCTGGGGCCCGATGGTCTTACTGACGACTTTTATAAAATGATTTCTTCCAGAATGGGTGACATTCTGGAGCTAGAAAAGGTTCAGAGGAGGGCGACCAAACTAATTAAGGGCATGGAGACGATGGAATACAAGGAAAGGCTTGAAAGACTAGGCATGTTTACATTGGAAAAGAGGACACTAAGAGGTGATATGATCAACATTTACAAATATATAAGGGGACAATACACAGAGCTTGCGCGGGACCTTTTTTTTGCCTGATCAACACATAGGACTCGTGGACACTCGCTCAGGTTAGAGGAGAGGAGATTCCGCACAATGCCTCGTAAAGGCTTTTCACGGTAAGGACAATATGTGTTTGGAATTCCCTGCTTGAGGGAGTTGTAATGGCGGACTCTGTCAACACCTTTAAGAATGGGTTAGATAAATTCCTAATGGATAAGGATATCCAGGGTTATGGTGCATAGTCACGCATTATAGTTACTATAAAAAGGGATAAAATGCAACGGCTGACATCAGCATCAGTCAAAATTTTAGACAAATTGTCATGCATAGGACACCACAAATAGGTTGAACTCGATGGACAATTGTCTTTTTTCAACCTCAGATACTATGTTACTATGTTACTATGTTATGACATAGCAGTTTAATGCTGGCCATACATTAGTACGGCTCGCTTTTGCACCATCCAATCTATTGTGCCTCTGCAATTGCTGAGGGCCAGGATCGGCTGATCTTATGTGCAGCACATATGATCAGCTGATGCGAAGTGCGACCCGCGGTGCTTCGCATCGCATCATATTCGCACCCATTAACATGCGCGATGTGCATGCAATGGGTCAATAGGTCAATATCATGTATTCGTACACGATATCAACCTAGTATATGGCAAGCATAAGTTTTCAATGCTCTTCTCCCCTCTACGTCTCTACCATTGCGCTTCAACTGAGCTATTTTGAATGTCCTTCCTAAGCCAGGTAAAGACCTTTCTCTCCCAGGCTCATATTACTCAATTTCTTTACTGAACCTTGAGTATAAACTATGAGAAAAAAATCTTCGCAGACCATTTAAATGTTATTCTGCCCCATATTATCCACTGTGCATGTCTTAAAATTGTTATATTGTGCTCCCCTGACACAAATTTCTTGTAATTGGATCCTCTCTCCCCTAATGATTATCCAAGAAGGGACAAGGTTATCCCCTTTCCCCTCTTCTCTTTGCTGTTGCCTTAGTATCCTTACCAACTGCTCTACTGGCATCCAATTCATTTAAGGGCATTCAAGTTGGTAGTTCTGTATTGAAAATAGCCCTATTTGTGGATAACAGGCCATTGTTCCTCACTCACCCTGACTAATCCTTACCTAAAATTATGAGGATTATTTCCACTTTCGGCTTGGTAGCGGGTCCTAAAATCAACATTACCAAATCTGAACTCTTAATCTTGGGTAATTCTGACTCCTCCTTCAATGTCTATCCCCTCTGCTTGTTCTTTAAGAATAACATCTTCTAGAATACGTAATTGGGTGTATTATACAAATCACTGCTGATATTTCTAAATTATGAGGCTTTTTTTTTTTACCTGTCATCTCCAAGGTTTCTACTAGTGTATGCTTGACAATTGGAAATGTCTTCCTTTGTCTCTTTTAGGGCGAGAAGCAGTCCTCAAGAGTATAATTTAACATTTAACATTTAACACATATATTTAACATTATACAAATGTTGCCAATTTACTTATCTAAGCAAGATGTTATCCATCTTCTAGGAATTATGACATACTTTATTTGAAAAGCTCAGAATTCTAAAATTGCTCCTGTTTGAACTTCTGGCGGCTAGGTGTTCAGTTGGAAATGCAGTGCCTGATTACTCCCTTTCTCTGTATTCTTTAGGTATACTGTTAGACAGGGATACCTATATGGATTCCATCTTGGATGAGTCTTTATATGTTCCTTTCTGCTTTAGCATCCTCCTTCGCTCCAGACCATCAGATATCACCCCCCACTTCCATATACTAAATCACATGTTCAACGACATGTATTACCTGTCACCCCCTTATATCCCTCTATGTGGTAATCCCTCTTTTGCTCTGTCCCTCTCCAACACTAACTTCCTCCTTTGACAAGACAAGAGGTTAGCTATCACTTCTGAGAATGTCGATTTAATTACCTTATTAAACACTCTAAGAGGTTAAGAGAATTTGTACGCTATTGGAGTATGTAGTACCGTAAGGGTACGCTCTTAGCGTAGCGGACGCTGTATCGGGAGCGAGCCGCTCGAGCGACACAAACGCTCGCGAGAATACGCTGTTGGTATCGGGCACACAATAGGTGAGCGACTACCGTAATGCTACGCTATTAGCGTAGCGGACGCTCGGGACCACGAGATCACGAGCGGCGCAGACGCTCACTGGATAACAATCAGTAAAACTTGTATGTGACACACAGGAAAGATATTCTTACGCTGTAAACCTTGTATTAAAACACTGTAGCGATAGAACGCTGTTTAACCTTGTTAATATTAAAGCTGTTTGAGCGAAAGAGACGCTCCTATTACCCCTTGCAATATAATGAACACACGCTACCGTTAAGGGTCCAAAGCCTTTTACTAACAAGTCTTAAGTTATTTCAATAAGGGGAAACAGTTCACAAGTCATACACTACAAACTAACATATAAATCTAACAGAATATCTAGACAGAAATATACACTAACGTTACAATCTTAAACTAAACCGAAAGAGAGAGAGAATGTGGCCAATACAAAGAAAGAGCAATGATTACAGAGAATTACTTACATACACACACTGGGAACGATCGCAGCGCAGCCTGGTACCAGACCCCAAGTTTGTCAATATGATAACCCTTTGTGGAGAGAGTCTGATCCCTGTTCAGGCTGGCTGACCTTATATACACTACACACAATACAGTACAATGGTCCCTATAATCTCATTGTTCATTGGACACAGGAATTCGGCTTCGCATTATAACAAAAGGTCATAGGTTGATTCATACAGGTGGGCTGTGACGATTTCCAACAGCTCAGGTGGGTGGGATACTGGGTTTCCCGCCGCATGGCTAAGTAAGGGTAAATAATAGTAAATGGACATAAACTTCTTATGTCCATAACTATTCGCACGAGCGATTAATCCGCTCCAAACCAACACCGGAATATTGCTATTTAAATACTCTTCCGATGGGTACCAAACACCACTGTATGACCCCTGTTAGACCCTTCGTACAATACAAAGAGGGATCTCTCTGTTCAGGAACATGCTATATTAACTAAACTTTCAGAATCTATCAAAGGGACCATGATCTACAAAATACATTATTACTGAAAATATGTAACGATTGAGTCGCACGCTACGATCACATAAACTCTACCGTAAATACGCATACCGTGCGCCTGCGGGTGCCCGCGACTGTGAGTATGCGCACGCACGGGAGAGCGCACGCATGCGCAGCGCGGACCAGAATGAGGTGCAAATATGGCAGTGTGTATAGAGATATTTTTCTGACTTTGACAGTCCACCCTTTGGCAGTCAACAATAACTGCCACTTCCTGAAAACATTTCAAAAAGAGAAAAATATATGTTAGGGGTTAATACATTTACATGGTTGGGTAGGGGAGGAGAGGAGAAGGTAGGAAAAGGGTATGACCTAGTGAGATAGCAGAAGCATGTGTGTATGAATCCGTGCTTGGGGGTCATGTATCATCGTGCCGTACGTGTGGTACATCAAGCTTCGAGGTATTGCGAAGTATACATTTGAATTCCTTCTTATCCCGTGGTACGGGTCTGTGGATGGGCTGTCAAACTTTACCGAGCTCTTTTCGGCTTTGGTTGTAACAAAATGGGGGAGCACATTTTAGTTGATGATACATGAATTGGGGGAGATATGTGATTGCTGATATCTGTGCCTGTATTCCCTATCGACTATGTGTGTCATTACCTGAGGGTTGTAGAAATGAAGAAAAGACATAATTACGGTAAATGCGGTGGTATTCTATGTCAGGTAAATGTACATTCGTCGATTGAGGTCTTGTTTGGTGTCTGTTGAATGCAGTCTTCTTTGTGCTTTTGCCCATAAGGTGCGAGCAAAAGCTGTCAATGTCCATAGATTTACAAAAGTGTTGGGCTAGCGTAATTTTAAAATTTCTAGGGAAACTGGGGATCCATGGCATAGTTCATCAAAAATCTGTGTATAAGGTTGTCTAAACTTCTTCTTTAATCCATCTGTTGTCTGTATATCGGCTCATCAAATTCCTCGTCCAAGTGGGTCTTTTTACCTTGGAGGAAACGGAAAAACAGGTGAAAGAAACGGACCGTAGAAATCGCATTTTCATCACATCATTGTTTCTACCGTTGGGTCATAAATCAAGTCCATTGGAATTACAGTTTCCTCACTCCTTAGACTCATTACCTCAGGTAGTACTTTTCCAATATAACACAATCCTTCAGAGTTTGGGGCAAGCCACTTATACGCCTTCCTCCCGCATATGAAATATGCATCATCGGGGAGAACATATGGGACGGAGTAGGACATAACCATGTTACACATCTTCCATGTGAAATCTCCTAATCCTAATTCTCCCATCTGCTTAGTACACGTATCAGTTTGTACGATATGTGCACAGTATCCTAGTGATACCTCTCCAACTCTCGTAATCCTATTTCCTAAGGTATACCTATATCGGAAAGATTTTCCTCTACTGGCTATGTGGCGTATAAGCTCTGTATCTGTAGGCTTTCTATCTGCTCTATGCGAAAAGGTCATGGTTTGGTTACTCCATGACACTTCCCAATTTCCCGGCTTTCGGGGATTGGAGATGTTAAAACCTAATAGGGACCTATCCACATGGTATTGGTGGAGCTTCAAACTAGGAGGGCTGGAGATATTAAACCTCTTGTCCACCGGTCTCCCACCACTTAACTCAAGTACCTCCCCTAACGTTAAAGGAAATGGTACTAGCCCTGATTTTCTGTGACCTTGAGGTACTTGAGAGCATACCCAACAATCTGTTTTATTAAGCACACTACCCACTAAAGAGTGATAGTCACTCAAGGGATGCCGGTCCATATGGATATTAAAACTGGATTTGGCATTTCTTAATACACCCATCCTCAATGACATTATCACAGAGCCTACAGATACAGTTTTCTTCAGCTAACAATCCTTAAAGGAAAATGTTTACAGATAACATGGCTGCTAGATCGTTTCCGGTACTCGCCTTTGCTTGGTGATTGGGTTGTTATTGGAAATTTACACCTCCATCTTTATCATCAGGACCTTTCTGGATCTCGACCTCACTGATACTCTCACCGAAACAGACTGCTCTGGTCAACATCATGGTCAACAGGAAAATCCATATCACAGTCTCTTGGGGCAAGTCCATCTTACAGGAGGAGAAAAGAAGAAATTTGTAATGGGGTACAGAAAATCAGTTTGAGGGGGAGAGAAACTTGTTACGATAATTAGGTTCTCTAGTCTTGTTGTTCTTCTTGTTCTGTCGTCATCTCAAAGGTGCTGTCTCTCAGTCTTCCAAACGAACATTCCGGTGATGCCATATTTCTTCCAAACCAGCGATCTTTCTGTAAGGAGCAAAAAATCTTGCATTACCATTTGTCTAACTGATGTGTGACATACCATCTTTAAACCATGAAAACATGAGAAAGAAGAGAGGAAACAAAAAAAAACAAAAGAGAGAGAGAGAACACTTCATATGTATATGTATATTACTTAAATCAACAATAACCAACAATAGGAAAAGAGAAAAAAAACATTTTTCAAACATTTTAAAACATTGTCAGATCATCAGGCTGTCATATCTACATGTCCAATGGTTTCCCTGCGCAGTCCCTCCCCCCAGCACTTCCATATTCCATTGTCTGTATCTGGCCAGAATACATTGATGCGGATAGGTCATGCTGGGGTTTGGTAGACTTCTGCAAAGACCAAGTATGTATGCAATGTTTGAATCCTACCAATAATCGTCAGAGATGGGGAGAGAGAAAAAGAAACACTTCACAGATACATTTACAACGTTTCACCCGGTCATCCCTGTGTCTTCAGGGAATGACCTCCCAATTTTATTAACTGTTACCTCAGGCTTACCATCAGTCCTAATGATCACCTTTCCTGACTGCATGTTACAGGTGCGGCCTATGTGATCCCTGATTATAATTTGGGGTGTTATTACCCTGCTCATATCTTTGTCTAGGGGGTTTATATGAATTTGGTCTACTTCTTGGTCTACAATCTCTTGCAAAATGACCTTCCTTCTGGCAATTATAACACCTTTTCACCTTTGGCTTACCCACAGGGATCTGAGGCTTCTTTGCTTCCCCGTGTTTGATGCTGTTTTGCTCATGCCCAACAGCAGAGTCCCTTAATGCAGTTACTGATTTATCTCTCCAGTATGGATTGGTGGTCTGTATCCTTGCTCTCAACACTTCCTTTAAACCAGGGGTGTCCAACCTTTTACCTTCCCTGGGCCACATTAGAAGATGAAAATTTGGTTTGGGCCGCACATAAAATAAAACAACAGTAACGATACCTGATCATCCAAAAAAACCATAGAAAACATAGTTAACATATTAAACTTACTTGTAGCTGTGCCCCTGTAACTGCATCCCTTGTAGTTGTGCCCCTGTAGCTGCGCCCCTTGTAGCTGTGCCACTATAGCTGCGCCCCTTGTAGTTGTGCCCCTGTAGCTGCGCCCCTTGTACTGTGCCCCTTGTAGTTGTGCCCCTGTAGCTGCGCCCCTTGTACTGTGCCCCTTGTAGTTGTACCCCTTGTAGTTGTGCCCCTGTAGCTGCGCTCCTTGTACTGTGCCCCTAGTAGCTGTGCCCCTGTAGCTGCGTCCCTTGTAGTTGTGCCCCTGTAGCTGCGCCCCTTGTAGCTGTGCCACTATAGCTGCGCCCCTTGTAGTTGTGCCCCTGTAGCTGCCCCCTTGTACTGTGCCCCTTGTAGCTGCCCCCTTGTACTGTGCCCCTTGTAGTTGTGCCCCTGTAGCTGTGCCCCTTGTACTGTGCCCCTTGTAGTTGTGCCCCTGTAGCTGTGCCCCTTATAGTTGTGCCCATGTAGCTGCCCCCTTGTACTGTGCCCCTTGTAGCTGCCCCCTTGTACTGTGCCCCTTGTAGCTGCCCCCTTGTACTGCGCCCCTTGTAGTTGTGCCCCTGTAGCTGCCCCCTTGTACTGTGCCCCTTGTAGTTGTGGCCCTGTAGCTGCCCCCTTGTACTGTGCCCCTTGTAGTTGTGGCCCTGTAGCTGCCCCCTTGTACTGTGCCCCTTGTAGCTGCCCCTTGTACTGTGCCCCTTGTAGTTGTGGCCCTGTAGCTGCCCCCTTGTACTGTGCCCCTTGTAGCTGCCCCCTTGTACTGCGCCCCTTGTAGTTGTGCCCCTGTAGCTGCCCCCTTGTACTGTACCCCTTGTAGCTGCCCCCTTGTACTGTGCCCCTTGTAGCTGCCCCCTTGTACTGTGCCCCTTGTAGTTGTGCCCCTGTAGCTGTGCCCCTTGTACTGTGCCCCTTCTAGTTGTGCCCCTTGTAGTTGTGGCCCTGTAGCTGCCCCCTTGTACTGTGCCCCTTGTAGTTGTGCCCCTGTAGCTGTGCCCCTTGTACTGTGCCCCTTGTAGTTGTGACCCTGTAGCTGCCCCCTTGTACTGTGCCCCTTGAAGTTGTGGCCCTGTAGCTGCACCCTTGTACTGTGCCCCTTGTAGCTGCCCCCTTGTACTGTGCCCCTTGTAGTTGTGGCCCTGTAGCTGCCCCCTTGTACAGTGCCCCTTGTAGCTGCCCCCTTGTACTGTGCCCCTTGTAGTTGTGGCCCTGTAGCTGCCCCTTGTACTGTGCCCCTTGTAGCTGCCCCCTTGTACTGTGCCCCTTGTAGTTGTGGCCCTGTAGCTGCCCCCTTGTACTGTGCCCCTTGTAGCTGCGCCCTTGTACTGTGCCCCTTGTAGCTGCCCCCTTGTACTGTGCCCCTTGTAGTTGTGGCCCTGTAGCTGCCCCTTTGTACTGTGCCCCTTGTAGCTGCCCCCTTGTACTGTGCCCCTTGTAGCTGTGCCCCTGTAGCTGTGCCCATTGTACTGTGCCCCTTCTAGTTGTGCCCCTTGTAGTTGTGGCCCTGTAGCTGCCCCCTTGTACTGTGCCCCTTGTAGTTGTGCCCCTGTAGCTGTGCCCCTTGTACTGTGCCCCTTCTAGTTGTGCCCATTGTAGTTGTGGCCCTGTAGCTGCCCCCTTGTACTGTGCCCCTTGTAGTTGTGCCCCTGTAGCTGTGCCCCTTGTACTGTGCCCCTTGTAGTTGTGCCCCTTGTAGTTGTGGCCCTGTAGCTGTCCCCTTGTACTGTGCCCCTTGTAGTTGTGGCCCTGTAGCTGCCCCCTTGTACTGTGCCCCTTGTAGTTGTGGCCCTGTAGCTGCCCCCTTGTACTGTGCCCCTTGTAGCTGCCCCCTTGTACTGTGCCCCTTGTAGTTGTGGCCCTGTAGCTGCCCCCTTGTACTGTGCCCCTTGTAGCTGCCCCCTTGTACTGTGCCCCTTGTAGTTGTGGCCCTGTAGCTGCCCCCTTGTACTGTGCCCCTTGTAGCTGCGCCCTTGTACTGTGCCCCTTGTAGTTGTGGCCCTGTAGCTGCCCCCTTGTACTGTGCCCCTTGTAGCTGCGCCCTTGTACTGTGCCTCTTGTAGCTGTAAAAAAACACACACACACGCACAGACACATACTTACCGCTCCTGCAGCGCTGCCTCCGTCTCCGTCCGCCGCTCCACGTGTTCTTGTACAACCAACTTCTCCGCTGGGCTCCTCTACTCTCGCGCTGCTCAGTCACGTGTGCCGCTATGCAGCGGAGGAGGGCTACACTATGACTGACAGCGGAGAGGGCGTGAGCTGGTGCTGGTCCCAGCAGCAGCAATCCAATCAGGATGTGCTGACAGCCTGCTGGGGCCGGCTCAGCCTCACATGTGGTGTCCGTACTCAAAAAAAAAAAAAAAACCTCTGCTGCAGCGCTGCTCCTGGGCCGCATTACTAGCCGACTTGGGCCGCATGCGGCCCGCGGGCCGCGGGTTGGACAAGCCTGCTTTAAACCATGCATTAGCACAGATACTGCTACTTCTCTGTGCGGTGCACTTGTTTCGATGTTTTCTATACCCGTATACCTAGTCATGTCCTGCAATGCCCGATGGAAATAATTAGAAGTACTTTCCCCTTCGTTTTGTCTTATGGAGAAGATTTTGTTCCACTCGACAATGGCTGGGAAATATACTTCTAACTGTCGGTTGATCTGCTTAATACATTCCTGATTGTGTTCCTCCGTACAAGGTACTTCCGTGTCTAATTTACAATCAGCAATAAATTTCGCAGGGTCAACACTGGAGGGCAAACATGCCCTCAGCACTGTCCGCCAAACTTTGTTGGTGGGTTCTGTGGAGTTTCCTAGTTCTTTAATAAACCTTTGACATGTTACTAGATTTTTCCTAGGATCAGGAAATTCAGACATAATTGATCTCAATTCCATCCGGGACCAGGGACGGCGCATTGCACTGTCCTTGACGGGAATGATTCCCTGATCGTCAGTCTTCCCATTGGGGACTGTGATCACCCTGACAGGGCTAAACTCAATTACATCATCTTGCGTTGGTTTTACAATATGAGGTACATTTGTTTGTGCATGATATAAAACTTTGTACGTACCTGTGGACACGACCTCACCTGACCCTCCGTTAGGGGGTTTGATTATTGCCTTTACCGATTTGGTCGCGTCCACCTGGATGTCTTGTGTGAAGGTTGTTGGAAGAGGTGCCGACATCGTTCTGGGCTCACTTTCTTGCAGGTAATCCTGAGGGAAGTTTAACATGGGGTGCGACTTGCACAGGTTAACATTTGTACATTTAACACTTTCATTTTCATAAACATTATTACATTCTACACTTTCATTCTTAACACAGTTACTAAGTGCATTTTTATCGTACACCAGTGTGTCATTCTCTGTAACCACCTTCTCTTTCACTGCCACATTTCTCTCACCAAGGTGAGAGTCAGCTGTATGAGCTAGCTCTCCTTGTATTTCACTTTCCCGTTGCCATAACTGTAAACAATCATTTTGTCTAATCCTCTGCTTAGCAGATTTTATTAGACCTATCCTTTTTCGTGGGTTCTGCAATACCTCAGGGTTCAGACTGCCTACCCGGGGAGACTGTTCCCCAACATCCTCTGTCATACGTTCCCATTCGTTGCATAATACCTGATACCTGGCGGACCCTTTGGGCCAGCAACTACCAACGTGAACCCTTGTTGGACGTCCCTTCTTTGAGCAACTGGCCCCCATCGTTTGTAGATATTGCTGTCTTAGCTAATTCTGACAAACAGACCAAATTGCCCGCGGTAAGGTGACGGTGAAAGTTTAACCAGTGCTTTCACTCACTCTGCGCCCCAATTGGCCTATCCAATCCGTGGGATCTTTTGTAACCTCTATTTACTGGGGCGCGATCCCTCCCCAGCAAGTATTGGTCGTTAGAGATTTGCTTAGTGAACAGCGAAACTCCCTTAAAATAACAAAAACCTACACAAATCACGTTAGAATGTACAAATAGCGTTTATGATCCCACAATAAATTGTTGATGGGTACCAAGGTAACAAACTAATGCACACAATTACGTGCGGTCCAGTCGCACAGCGCATAAATAATTAAATATTCATACGCTTTACGACCAATGGAATCGGTTGTTTAGGCTGCAAAACCTTCAGCCGGAGCTTTACCTTGACTATATGGGTGCTACGCAAAACCCTCCCCGGGGCTGCGCTTAAATACCTCGCAGTCCTTTTGTCTGCGGAAACTACTTGCTCCTTCAATACAATGTTAACGCGGGCAAGCCAGTCCCACGCCACCAAGTGTCCACTCACCTGATGTGGTCTCCGACGGGATCCCGATTTGTGGGTTCACAAAAAACAATACCTTAAATTCCACACTCACTCCTATTCAATCATATACACTTTTAATCTTTCTGTACAGAAATTCCTTTCATACAGGTAGGAGTCCAATCCCTGGGTTTGCAGTAGAAAAAGGTTTTCTTTTCACTAATACTTTTAGTAAACTGAACTGAACAACTGTGTGCTATTTACCAGGTGGCTATACTATACCGCCCACCCTAAACAAGGTTATTGTGTGATTTGAGTCTCAATGGGCGTATGCGTACGTTCCGTTGCGTAAAACACGCCACGTGCGTATGCCTTTGCGTCACGTACGTGCTTTTGCACGTTGTCCGAGACACTTATGCACAGAGTGCAGATACGCCCACAGCGACACAATCAACACGCTTCTATCAATGTAAACAATACTTAACAGAAATCGCTTACCGTACACCACACAGTATTTGCTATGCTGTGTGTGTGTTCTTTACACTTATACCCTTAACAATTTTCCTTTGTAATCTTAACTAAATAGCACCAGATTCCTCAGCACGTGTCTAATAGTCAATTCTAATGGCAACAAGAAAGTGAGTTACAACAATGTAGATGCGTGCGTGCATGCGTGTGTGCGTATGCAAAAGCAGAAATAAACAGTTTTAAAAGATAATAGCGTATTGTTCTTACCTCCGGTTCCGGATTCCACCCCAGCACTCCTACAGCGTAGCGAAACAGACGCTTATCTAGTCAGCACTACTGTATCCCTCACCACCAATACGGATACGAAAGGATACTGCGTTCCCGCCCTTTGCTGACAGATAAAGTCTGTTTTAGCTAATGCGGATGGATGTGTGGAGGGAGGACGAGCCCTCAATTGAGAATGTCGATTTAATTACCTTATTAAACACTCTAAGAGGTTAAGAGAATTTGTACGCTATTGGAGTATGTAGTACCGTAAGGGTACGCTCTTAGCGTAGCGGACGCTGTATCGGGAGCGAGCCGCTCGAGCGACACAAACGCTCGCGAGAATACGCTGTTGGTATCGGGCACACAATAGGTGAGCGACTACCGTAATGCTACGCTATTAGCGTAGCGGACGCTCGGGACCACGAGATCACGAGCGGTGCAGACGCTCACTGGATAACAATCAGTAAAACTTGTATGTGACACACAGGAAAGATATTCTTACGCTGTAAACCTTGTATTAAAACACTGTAGCGATAGAACGCTGTTTAACCTTGTTAATATTAAAGCTGTTTGAGCGAAAGAGACGCTCCTATTACCCCTTGCAATATAATGAACACACGCTACCGTTAAGGGTCCAAAGCCTTTTACTAACAAGTCTTAAGTTATTTCAATAAGGGGAAACAGTTCACAAGTCATACACTACAAACTAACCTATAAATCTAACAGAATATCTAGACAGAAATATACACTAACGTTACAATCTTAAACTAAACCGAAAGAGAGAGAGAATGTGGCCAATACAAAGAAAGAGCAATGATTACAGAGAATTACTTACATACACACACTGGGAACGATCGCAGCGCAGCCTGGTACCAGACCCCAAGTTTGTCAATATGATAACCCTTTGTGGAGAGAGTCTGATCCCTGTTCAGGCTGGCTGACCTTATATACACTACACACAATACAGTACAATGGTCCCTATAATCTCATTGTTCATTGGACACAGGAATTCGGCTTCGCATTATAACAAAAGGTCATAGGTTGATTCATACAGGTGGGCTGTGACGATTTCCAACAGCTCAGGTGGGTGGGATACTGGGTTTCCCGCCGCATGGCTAAGTAAGGGTAAATAATAGTAAATGGACATAAACTTCTTATGTCCATAACTATTCGCACGAGCGATTAATCCGCTCCAAACCAACACCGGAATATTGCTATTTAAATACTCTTCCGATGGGTACCAAACACCACTGTATGACCCCTGTTAGACCCTTCGTACAATACAAAGAGGGATCTCTCTGTTCAGGAACATGCTATATTAACTAAACTTTCAGAATCTATCAAAGGGACCATGATCTACAAAATACATTATTACTGAAAATATGTAACGATTGAGTCGCACGCTACGATCACATAAACTCTACCGTAAATACGCATACCGTGCGCCTGCGGGTGCCCGCGACTGTGAGTATGCGCACGCACGGGAGAGCGCACGCATGCGCAGCGCGGACCAGAATGAGGTGCAAATATGGCAGTGTGTATAGAGATATTTTTCTGACTTTGACACTTCCAATGTATTTGATCTGGGGGGCACATTACTCCAATTCTTGGACCATCGGGACAATTTCCATCTTCCACATTCTTATTTCTATATGTTTCTTCAGACACGACACTGTTACCTCCCTACAATCATTTTAGCACACATCGGGGGTCATTCCGAGTCATTCGCTAGCTGCCATTGTTCGCAGCGCAGCGATCAGGCTAAAAATCTGCATTTCTGCGCATGCGTATGGGCCGCAGTGCACACGCGCGACGTACTTTCACAAAAAACTATGCAGTTTCACATAAGGTCGAGCGACTCTTTTCCGTCGCTCTGTTGATCAGTGAGAGATTGACAGGAAGTGGGTGTTTCTGGGTGGTAACTGACCGGTTTCCGGGAGTGTGCTAAAAAAACGCAGGCGTGCCAGGTAAAAACGCAGGCGTGCCTGGGGAAACGGGGGAGTGGCTGGCCGAACGCAGGGCGTGTTTGTGACGTCAAAACAGGAACTAAACAGACTGAAGTGATCGCAAGGAAGGAGTAGGTCTGCAGCTACTCTGAAACTGCTTGAAAAAATTTCAGCACTGTTCTGTTAACCTTTCGGTCGCACTTCTGCTAAGCTAAGATACACTCCCAGAGGGCAGCGGCCTAGCATTTGCACTGCTGCTAAAAGCAGCTAGCGAGCGATCAGCTCGGAATGAGGGCCATCATTGGCTCCGGTCTCACTATTTACAGTTATGAAATTGTGGCAAGGCAACCTTTACAGAGCTAGATATATATACTCTGAACTAACCAACCAACCTACTGTATCGTCTAGGTCTTACTAGGATAAGTTGCACTTGCAAAGGGAAATAGACACATTCCAACCTTGTCCTCATCTACTCAGCTGCATTCCCACTATGGCCCTCATTCCGAGTTGATCGCTCGCTAGCTGCTTTTAGCAGCAGTGCACACGTTAGGCCGCCACCCTCTGGGAGTGTATCTTAGCTTAGCAGAAGTGCGACCGAAAGGTTAGCAGAACTGCTCATAAAAATTTTCATGCAGTTTCTGAGCAGCTCAAAAACTACTCCTACCTTGCGATCATTTCACTCAGTTTAGTTCCTGCTTTGATGCCACAAACACGCCCTGTGTTCGGCCAGCCACTCCCCCGTTTCCCCAGGCATGTCTGCATTTTTACCTATCACGCCTGCGTTTTTTAGCACACTCCCTGAAAACGGCCAGTTACCACCCAGAAACACCCACTTCCTGTCAATCACTCACCGATCAACAGAGCGCCAGAAAAGCGTCGCTCGACCTTGTGTAAAACTGCATAGTTTTGTGTGAAAGAACTTCGCGTGTGCGTACTGCGGCCCATACGCATGCGCAGAAATGCTGCTTTTTCACCTAATCGCCGCGCTGCGACCGAAAGCAGCTAGCGATCAACTCGGAATGAGGGCCCATGATTCTACAATGAGGGTAAAAAATTCTGCATACCATAAAAAATTCTGCATACCTACAGGGTCTACTTATTGCATCTGGGGAATGCCCTAAATGTCAATATAGTTCCGCCTCTTTTCTCTTACATCCTAGAGGATACTGGGGTTCCATTTAGTACCATGGGGTATAGACGGATCCACTAGGAGCCATGGGCACTTTAAGAATTTGATAGTGTGGGCTGGCTCCTCTCTCTATGCCCTTTCCACCAGACTCAGTTTAGAAAATGTGCCCAGAGGAGCCGGTCACGCTTATGGAAGCTCCTGAAGAGTTTTCTGCATTTATTTTATATGTTTGTTATTTTCAGGCAGGGCTGGATGGCACCATCCTGCCTGCTTCGTGGGACTTAGGGGTGGGAGTGGCCCAACCTCTTGAAGGGTTAATGGTCCTGTTCCCCACTGACACTGAGCTCCTGAGAGAACTGTTCGCAAGCCCCACCATGGCGAGCGTACATTCCCGCAGCACGCCAGCACCCCTAACAGAGCCAGAGGATTGAAGAGTGGTGAGTACTAAGCCGGCGTCCCGGTTAGAATGGCGCCAGCCATTATGGCGGCATGAGGGTATGGAGACGCACGGCTTCTAACTAGTGATGAGCGGGTTCGGTTCCTCGGAAACCGAACCCCCCCGATCTTCACCCATTTTACACGGGTCCGAGGCATACTTGCATTCTCCCGTATGGCTCGGTTAATCCGAGCGCGCCCGAATGTCATCATCCCGCTGTCAGATTCTCGCGAGATTCGGATTCTATATAAGGAGCCGCGCGTCGCCGCCATTTTCACTCGTGCATTGGAAATGTTAGGGAGAGGACGTGGCTGGCGTCCTCTCCGTTTGTGCTTATTGCTTAATTGTGGGGAGTGGGGACCAGCAGTATTATATAGGAGGAGTACAGTGCAGAGTTTTGCTGACCAGTGACCACCAGCATACGTTGT
The DNA here is from genome assembly GCF_028390025.1 of Pseudophryne corroboree. NCBI lineage: Eukaryota > Metazoa > Chordata > Amphibia > Anura > Myobatrachidae > Pseudophryne > Pseudophryne corroboree. The sequence continues at coordinate 141,374,472 of NC_086453.1, forward strand.
CTGCCTGAAAAACGCTCCACATCTGTGCTCAGTGTGCTGCATATATCTGTGCTCACACTGCTTTATTGTGGGTACTGGGGACCACCAGTATATTATATAGGAGGAGTACAGTGCAGAGTTTTGCTGACCAGTGACCACCAGTATACGTAGTAAGTGCCGCTTCTGATGATTTTTTTAATGGGCTTTCACTGCCCAAAGTTTAGCCCCACCCCCCGCTTCCGGACATTTCACATTGCTAGCGGGAGGCACTGGCAGCAGTGCCTCCGAATTACACTACAGGCAGTTTTTTCGTAAATCCAAAAGATTAAAATAATGTAAAGACTAAAGCAGATAGTTATGACACAGAACATGTGTCATAAGTATCTTCTTTACATTATTTTACTCATTAATGACAGGGAAGGCACTGCCTCCCCTGACTGCACGTCCCTGGTTGTCTGCCTAAAAAACTCTACATATCTGTGCTCAGTGTGCTGCATATATCTGTGCTCACACTGCTTTATTGTGGGTACTGGGGACCACCAGTATATTATATAGGAGGAGTACAGTGCAGAGTTTTGCTGACCAGTGACCACCAGTATATATAGCAGTACGGTACGGAAGGCCACTGCTCTACCTACCTCTGTGTTGTCAAGTATACTATCCATCTAGATTCTATACCTGTGGTGCATTTTAGTTTTGCAGTTTGCTGACAGTGACCACCAGTATATATAGCAGTACGGTACGGAAGGCCACTGCTCTACCTACCTCTGTGTCATCAAGTATACTATCCATCTAGATTCTATACCTGTGGTGCATTTTAGTTTTGAAGTTTGCTGACAGTGACCACCAGTATATATAGCAGTACGGTACGGAAGGCCACTGCTCTACCTACCTCTGTGTCGTCAAGTATACTATCCATCTAGATTCTATACCTGTGGTGCATTTTAGTTTTGCAGTTTGCTGACAGTGACCACCAGTATATATAGCAGTACGGTACGGAAGGCCACTGCTCTACCTACCTCTGTGTCGTCAAGTATACTATCCATCCATACCTGTGGTGTATTTCAGTTGTGCGCAGTATATATAGTAGTAGGCCATTGCTATTGATACTGGCATATAATTCCACACATTAAAAAATGGAGAACAAAAATGTGGAGGTTAAAATAGGGAAAGATCAAGATCCACTTCCACCTCGTGCTGAAGCTGCTGCCACTAGTCATGGCCGAGACGATGAAATGCCATCAACGTCGTCTGCCAAGGCCGATGCCCAATGTCATAGTAGAGAGCATGTAAAATCCGAAAAACAAAAGTTCAGTAAAATGACCCAAAAATCTAAATTAAAAGCGTCTGAGGAGAAGCGTAAACCTGCCAATATGCCATTTACGACACGGAGTGGCAAGGAACGGCTGAGGCCCTGGCCTATGCTCATGGCTAGTGGTTCAGCTTCACATGAGGATGGAAGCACTCATCCTCTCACTAGAAAAATGAAAAGACTTAAGCTGGAAAAAGCACAGCACAGAACTGTGCGTTCTTCTAAATCACAAATCCCCAAGGAAAGTCCAATTGTGTCGGTTGCGATGCCTGACCTTCCCAACACTGGACGGGAAGAGCTTGCGCCTTCCACCATTTGCACGCCCCCTGCAAGTGCTGGAAGGAGCACCCGCAGTCCAGTTCCTGATAGTCAAATTGAAGATGTCACTGTTGAAGTACACCAGGATGAGAATATGGGTGTTGCTGGTGCTGGGGAGGAAATTGACAAGGAGGATTCTGATGGTGAGGTGGTTTGTTTAAGTCAGGCACCCGGGGAGACACCTGTTGTCCGTGGGACGAATATGGCCATTGACATGCCTGGTGAAAATACAAAAAAAATCACTTCTTCGGTGTGGAATTATTTCAACACAAATGCGGACAACAGGTGTCAAGCCGTGTGTTGCCTTTGTCAAGCTGTAATAAGTAGGGGTAAGGACGTTAACCACCTAGGAACATCCTCCCTTATACGTCACCTAGACCGCATTCATCAGAAGTCAGTGACAAGTTCAAAAACTTTGGATGACAGCGGAAGCAGTCCACTGACCACTAAATCCCTTCCTCTTGTAACCAAGCTCCTGCAAACCACACCACCAACTCCCTCAGTGTCAATTTCCACCTTACACAGGAAAGCCAATAGTCCTGCTGGCCATGGCACTGGCAAGTATGACGAGTCCTCTCCTGCCTGGGATTCCTCCGATGCATTCTTGAGTGTAACGCCTACTGCTGCTGGCGCTGCTGTTGTTGCTGCTGGGAGTCGATCGTCATCCCAGAGGGGAAGTCGGAAGACCACTTGTACTACTTCCAGTAAGCAATTGACTGTCCAACAGTCCTTTGCGAGGAAGATGAAATATCACAGCAGTCATCCTGCTGCAAAGCGGATAACTCAGGCCTTGGCAGCCTGGGTGGTGAAAAACGTGTTTCCGGTATCCACCGTTAATTCAGAGGCAACTAGAGACTTGTTTGAGGTACTGTGTCCCCGGTACCAAATACCATCTAGGTTCCATTTCTCTAGGCAAGCGATACCAAAAATGTACACAGACGTCAGAAAAAGAGTCACCAGTGTCCTAAAAAATGCAGTTGTACCCAATGTCCACTTAACCACGGACATGTGGACAAGTGGACCAGGGCAGACTCAGGACTTTATGACTGTGACAGCCCACTGGGTAGATGTATTGCCTCCCGCAGCAAGAACAGCAGCGGCGGCACCAGTAGCAGCATCTCGCAAACGCCAACTCGTTCCTAGGCAGGCTACGCTTTGTATCACCGCTTTCCATAAGAGGCACACAGCTGACAACCTCTTACGGAAACAGAGGAACATCATCGCAGAATGGCTTACCCCAATTGGACTCTCCTGGGGATTTGTGACATCGGACAATGCCACCAATATTGTGCGTGCATTACATCTGGGCAAATTTCAGCACGTCCCATGTTTTGCACATACATTGAATTTGGTGGTGCAGAATTATTTAAAAAACGACAGGGGCGTACAAGAGATGCTGTCGGTGGCCCGAAGAATTGCGGGCCACTTTCGGCATTCAGCCACCGCGTACAGAAGACTGGAGCACCACCAAACAGTCCTGAACCTGCCCTGCCATCATCTGAAGCAAGAGGTGGTAATGAGGTGGAATTCAACCCTCTATATGCTTCAGAGGATGGAGGAGCAGCAAAACGCCATTTAAGCCTATACATCTGCCCACGATATAGGCAAAGGAGGGGGAACGGACCTGACTCAAGCGCAGTGGAGAATGATTTCAACGTTGTGCAAGGTTCTGCAACCCTTTGAACTTGCCACACGTGAAGTCAGTTCAGACACTGCCAGCCTGAGTCAGGTCATTCCCCTCATCAGGCTTTTGCAGAAGAAGCTGGAGACATTGAAGGAGGAGCTAAAACAGAGCGATTCCGCTAGGCATGTGGGACTTGTGGATGGAGCCCTTAATTCGCTTAACCAGGATTCACGGGTGGTCAATCTGTTGAAATCAGAGCACTACATTTTGGCCACCGTGCTCGATCCTAGATTTAAAACCTACGTTTCCGGCAGACACAAGTCTGCAGAGGTTCAAAGACCTGCTGGTGAGAAAATTGTCAAGTCAAGCGGAACGTGACCCGTCAACAGCTCCTCCTTCACATTCTCCCGCAACTGGGGCTGCGAGGAAAAGGCTAAGAATTCCGAGCCCACCCGCTGGCGGTGATGCAGAGCAGTCTGGAGCGAGTGCTGACATCTGGTCCGGACTGAAGGACCTGCCAACGATTACTGACATGTCGTCTACTGTCACTGCATATGATTCTGTGACCATTGAAAGAATGGTGGAGGATTATATAAGTTACCGCATCCAAGTAGGCACGTCAGACAGTCTGTACGTATACTGGCAGGAAAAAGAGGCAATTTGGAGGCCCTTGCCCAAACTGGCTTTATTCTACCTAAGTTGCCCTCCCTCCAGTGTGTACTCCGAAAGATTGTTTAGTGCAGCCGCTCACCTTGTCAGCAATCGGCGTACGAGGTTACTTCCAGAAAATGTGGAGAAGATGATGTTCATCAAAATGAATTATAATCAATTCCTCCGTGGAGACATTCACCAGCAGCAATTGCCTCCAGAAAGTACACAGGGATCTGAGATGTTGGATTCCAGTGGGGACGAATTAATAATCTGTGAGGAGGGGGATGTACACAGTGAAAGGGGTGAGGAATCGGAGGATGATGATGAGGTGGTCATCTTGCCTCTGTAGAGCCAGTTTGTGCAAGGAGAGATTGATTGCTTCTTTTTTGGTGGGGGCCCAAACCAACCAGTCATTTCAGTCACAGTCGTGTGGCAGACCCTGTCGCTGAAATGATGGGTTCGTTAAAGTGTGCATGTCCTGTTTATACAACATAAGGGTGGGTGAGAGAGCCCAAGGACAATTCCATCTTGCACCTATTTTTTCTTTCATTTTTCTTTGCATCATGTGCTGTTTGGGGAGTGTTTTTTTGAAGTGCCATCCTGCCTGACACTGCAGTGCCACTCCTAGATGGGCCAGGTGTTTGTGTCGGCCACTTGTGTCGCTTAGCTTAGTCACACAGCGACCTTGGTGCGCCTCTTTTTTTCTTTGCATCATGTGCTGTTTGGGGACTATTTTTTTGAAGTGCCATCCTGCCTGACACTGCAGTGCCACTCCTAGATGGGCCAGGTGTTTGTGTCGGCCACTTGTGTCGCTTAGCTTAGCCATCCAGCGACCTTGGTGCAAATTTTAGGACTAAAAATAATATTGTGAGGTATGAGGTGTTCAGAATAGACTGAAAATGAGTGGAAATTATGGGTATTGAGGTTAATAATACTATGGGATCAAAATTACCCCCAAATTCTATGATTTAAGCTGTTTTTGAGGGTTTTTTGGAAAAAAACACCCGAATCCAAAACACACCCGAATCCGACAAAAAAATTTCAGTGAGGTTTTGGCAAAACGCGTCAGAATCCAAAACACGGCCGCGGAACCGAATCCAAAACCAAAACACAAAACCCGAAAAAGTTCCGGTGCACATCACTACTTCTAACCAGAGTGGAATGCATCTCCAGACACAGTACACAGCTGCGTCTCAGTACACAGGACCCATACTGGCAAAAACAGCCTTAAAACGGTTTCTCTCCATTTTAAGCACCAGATTACCTCAGCCAGTATAAAAAAGCGGCAATGTTTTGTTCATATGTTTGTAAATCCAGTCATAAGGATAGAGACATGTGAGTTCACTCCTGTGCTGTTTTATTCCCTCACCAGCTCTAGACACACTGCACACTGGACCACCCACTTCCCAGCATCCCCCTGGTCCCAGGGACCATCACTGAAGATTCAGGCTTACACATATTACTAAGGGAGTGTCTACAAATATTAAGCATTCTAATACACTAACATCACAGGGAAGACCGCGCGCCATTGAGGGGGCGGGGCCTTCACTATGAACGGATCCAGCAGCTTATCAGCGCCATTTTCCCTCTGCAGTGGACACAGACGCTGACTGACAGGTACACGCAACTCCTCCGGAGCGACTCCAGTTTACCTCAGCGGTACCAGGGGGTCATAGCAGGGGGGAAGCAATTATTAGTGTACTATCAGGTTACTTAGTCTGCGATCTGGCTAAGCTTGGCTTTAGCGATAAAGGCGCGGTGGATGCTGGCTCCAAATAACTCTGTGTCTCCCTGAAGGGCTCTTTGTGGGTTAATTGTGCTTAACCTTTTCCTGTGTGTGTGTGCTGTCACATTTACATCATAGGCAAATGTGCGGGGGGGGGGGGGTTCCGGTTGCCTGGAAACCCCCCTCCACTTGCAAGTGGCTCAAAAGGGACAACAATAGCAATGGTATATAATACGATTACTAGCGTTGTCGCCACATCATACAGTTTAGAGCTGCTGCACATGCCTAGTGGTAGCAGCTTCTTCTGCCAAGTTTGCTGTGTATGTAGATCTCAGTCCTCAATCAGTGCACTGGACCAGAGAGTAGCTACCAGGAAGAGGAGACAGGAGCCTTACCATGAGGTGGAAGAATTTATTTATTATAGTATGTTTAACCTTTTCCTGACCAATTATCTTATTTATATTAGTTAAATATGGTTCATCCAGCCTATGCTATAGACCATCTATAGTGTTAATTATTAATACTGTATTCCATACACTATACAGTGTATAAAAAGACCAATGTTTACATGTATGTCCAGGGTTGTATTAGGTTCTTTTACCACTCCCCCAGACTCCCGTATATGCTCCAGTGTACCGCAGAGTAGGAGATTGTGGATTGCATTTGGAACCCCCCGTCTAGAAATCCTGCGTTTGCCACTGTACATTATGTCAGGCAAAGAGTGTGTTTCTTGTACAGCGGAGTGTTCCTCTTCACCAGGGGGCTCACTACTGGGTACTCAGGGCAGTGCACCTTCCCAGAATAGTGGGGCTGAACTGGAGTGGGTTAATTACATTAAAGGAAAGAACTCCAATATTTCTACGAAATTATCCCGCAATGAGAAAGAGACGCAATACTTAAGACAGACTATGGATGGGTTTATGAATAGAGACTCAGTCCCCAAACCAGCGTCTTAATCCCCTCCCATTTGTCCGCAAAAACGATCTCTGGCCCATATCCTGCAGTCTGACTCTGACACTGACGGGTCAGACATGGAGGAGAGTGAGGTGGATTTGGAGGGGGGATGCTACTCTGTCACAGGGAATAGAGGCTCTTATAGAGGCTATCAGAGATGTTCTGCAAATTCCTGATAAGGTGTCAGAGGAGTGTGAGGAATCTTATTTTAATGTAAAAAGAAGTCCTTGTTCCAGTTCCACCTCATCTGCAAAACAAGCTTGTTTGTAGTACCGAAACCGGATGGTTTGGTACGGCCGATTCTGAACCTCAAGTCCTTGAACCCGTTCTTAAGAGTGTTCAAGTTCAAGATGGAGTCTCTGAGAGCGGTGCTCTCAGATCTGGAGGAAGGGGAATTCCTAGTGTCTCTGGATATCAAGGATGCGTACCATCACATTCCGATCTGGCCACTTCATCAGGCTTATCTATGGTTTGCACTACCTGTTCCAGGCCCTGCCATTTGGTCTCTCCACGGCACCGAGGGTGTTCACCAAATTGATGGCAGAGATGATGTTTCTACTCCGCAAACAGGGAGTGAATATAATTCCGTACCTGGACGATCTTCTGATAAAGGCACCGTCCAGGGAGAGGTTACTGGACAGCATTGGTTTCTCAACCAAACTTCTCCAGGATCACGGGTGGTTTCTGAACCTTCCGAAATCTCACCTAGACCCAACACGGAGGCTTCCATTCCTTGGAATGATACTGGACACGGAGTCGCAGAAGGTGTTCCTTCCATTGGAAAAGGCATTGGTAATCCAGTCGACGGTTCGGGATGTCCTGAAGCCAACCCGGATATCGGTGCATCTATGCATTCGCTTTCTAGGGAAAATGGTGGCCTCTTACAAGGTGCTTCAACACAGAAGGTTTCACGCAAGACCCTTCCAGCTCAATCTGTTGGACAAATGGTCCGGATCGCATCTTCACATGCACCAGGGGATCCGTCTGTCGCCAAAATCCGGGATCTCCCTTCTGTGGTGGCTACAGACTTCTCACCTCGTCGAGGGTCGGAGGTTCGGAATTCAGAACTGGATTCTGTTAACCACGGTTGCAAGCCTCAGAGGTTGGGGAGCAGTCACCAGGGGGTGCAGTTTCAAGGAAGATGGTCAAGTCAGGTAGACATCCTTCCAATCAACATTCTGGAACTCAGGGCCATATACAACGCCCTTCTGCAGGCCTCATATCTTCTTCAAGATCGAGCCATTCAGGTCCAGTTGGACAATGTGACTGCAGTGACGTACATAAACCGACAGGGCGGAACGAAAAGCAGAGCAGCAAAGTCAGAGGTGCCAAGAATTCTCCTCTGGGCAGACAAAAATGCTGTGGTGTTGTCAGCGGTCTTCATTCCGGGAGTAGACAACTGGGAAGCAGACTTCCTCAGCATACACCACCTGCATCCGGGGGACTGAGGCCTTTATCCGGAAGTGTTCAGGTGCTTGGCACGTCGATTGGGATATCCTCAAATTTACATGATGGCCTCTCATCTCAACAAGAAGCTGAAGCGGTATTGTTCCAGGTCGAGAGACCCACATGCAGTGGCGGTAGACGCTCTGAAGACTCCATGGGTCTATCAGAGGGTGTACTTCCTCTGATCCCAAGAATTCTAAAAAGAATAAAAAGGGAAAAGGTATAAATCTCAGGGAGTAGCCATAGTCTTTCGTAGAGGTTTCCGATATGACATTTTAGATAGAGTGGAAGTCCCAGACGGACGTTTTTTACTGATAGATGTTGACATTGAAGGGAATAAATATACCTTGCTTAACATATATTCCCCCGAATGTGGCCCCAGACCATTTTTTGGCTAAAATTACACAATTGGTAGCAAGACGCCACATTTACAACTTAGTTATAGCGGTTGATTTTAACTCCGTAGATAACCCCATGATTGATAAGTCTCCACCAATAAATCGAACCCTCCCTCACCCTTGGTATCATGTCCAAGCTCTCAAAATGACTCTTCAAGTTAGTGATCCATGGAGACTCTTACATGATGGTGAGCACACATACACTCTCCTCTCTAGGGCGCACCAGTCACTGTCCAGAATAGACTTCTTTTTACTGGCAAATTCTTTAATGGTACAGGTAAAACGGGCTAAGATCCATGATATCTTAATTTCTGATCATGCTCCGATATCTTTGGATCTGTGGCATCATGCGGTGGTGGAGACAACACGCCTTTGGCGCTGCCCAGACTATTTGTCCAAATCTGAAGATTTCAAAAACTTCTTTACAACATCCTGGACGAATTACCAAGATGACAATATCGACAGCTGGGATGACATTGCCTTGTTCTGGGAGGCGTCAAAGGCGGTCATGCAAGGCCACATTATACAATACGTTGCCAGACGTAAAAGAGAATCTGCAAAACTGTATAACAATTTACAGAAATCAGTTTCGCAAGCCTTTAGACTATATCAATCAAATCATTCAGACTCCACTCTGGATGCTTATTTACAATCCAGAAAGGCTCCTGAAGCCTTTTTGGTTGCACAGGCTAGGTCCACCTTGGACCACTCCAAGCAGATGTACTTTAAATGGGGAAACAAATCTGGCAGACTGCTGGCCCTTATGTCCAAACCTTATAAAAAAATGTTCCTTCATTACAGCCATTAGATCCCTGCTACTAACTCAACTTGTGTTAATACTCGAGATATACTTGATCTGTTTCACAGCTACTATACGACCTTATACCAGGATATCCCCATATCGAAAGATCGGTAGGATCACCTAATATCTTTAGCTAAGCTACCCAAATTGTCGCAGTAACAGAGAGATAGCTTGGCCGGGGATATAACGGAGGAGGAGTTGAGAGTTGTTAGAAAGGGACTATTGCCCCATAAATCTCCTTGCGCAGATTGATTTTCTGGCATGTATTACAAGATATTGGAGACTGAAATATTGCCCACGTTATTGACTTTGTTTAACAAGGTGTTAAAGGATAAACCAATTTTTCCTTCTTTTACAGACGCTTACACCTTCCTTATTTTAAAACCTGATAAGGATCCCTTGTTGATGGATTCCTACAGGCCAATATCTCTTCTCAACGTCGACCTGAAATTATTAGCAAAGATTATGGCCATTGCCAATAGATTACAAGTCATACTGCCGGATTTGTTAAACAGTCATCAGACTGGATTTGTACGGGGGCGACATTCTGTAAGGGCAATAAGAATGGCCATAGCGGCAGTGGTAGCGGGAACCCAAACATCGCAACCTAATAGCATGCTACTCAGTCTAGATACCAATAAAGCTTTTGACTCTGTGGCATGGCCACATCTGTTTGCAGTACTAGACAGGAGAGGTTTTGACCCGATTTTTATAGATTTAATTAAATATTTTTATACTCAACCCAAAACATCTTTATTAATTAATGGAGTGTGGGTAAACCACATATATATGTTTAGGGAAACACTCCAGGGATGCCCATTATCCCCCTTATTGTTCAATCTCTGTATAGACCCACTGATCCGCATCCTACAATCTTGGACGGAATTCAAGGGCATAAAGGTGGGTGGGGTAGAAATGAAACTATCGGCCTTTGCGGACGATGTATTATTATATATAGACGATCCAAAAACGTCTCTACAAAAATTTTTAGGGAAACTGGAAGAATTCCAGAAGGCTAGACATAGGGGATGTCCTAAAGCAGTTCCTTATGGGAGGGGACGCACTGTAGTGGGCACAAGAACCCTGCGTCCAAAGGAAGCATCCTGGGAAGTGGCAGTATCGAAGGCATAGAACCTTATGAACGTGTTTACAGAGGACCATGTAGCCGCCTTGCACAACTGTTCAAGGGTCGCACCACGGTGGGCCGCCCAAGAAGGTCCAACAGACCGAGTAGAATGGGCCGTAATGTGAGCAGGAGCCGAGAGATCAGCCCTCACATAAGCATGTGCAATCACCATTCTAATTCATCTGGCCAAAGTTTGCTTGTGAGCAGGCAAGCCCCGTTTGCGAAATCCAAACAGCACAAAGAGAGAATCAGATTTTCTAATGGAAGCAGTTCTCTTCACATAGATACGGAGAGCCCGTACCACATCCAAAGACCGCTCTTTGGGAGACAGATCAGGAGAAACAAGTGCCGGAACCACAATCTCTTGGTTAAGGTGGAACGAAGAAACCGCCTTAGGTAAATATCCGGGACGAGTCCTAAGAACCGCCCGGTCACGGTGAAATATCAGATATGGGGAACTAGGCACCCAAATCCGACACTCTTCTAGCTGAAGCAATAGCCAGCAGAAACACCACCTTAAGAGAAAGCCACTTAAGGTCAGCTGAACCAAGAGGTTCAACCGGAGACTCTTGTAACGCCTCCAAAACCACCGACAAGTCCCAAGGAGCCACAGGTGAGACATAGGGAGGTTGGATAGGCAACACACCCTGAGTAAAGGTATGCACATCAGGTAAGGTCGCAATTTTTCTCTGAAACCACACCGACAAGGCAGATATTTGAACCTTGAGCGAGGCCAGACGCAGGCCTAAGTCCAGGCCCTGCTGAAGAAAAGCCAACAACTTGGCTATACTAAACTTGGAAGCGTCATAATCGTTAGATGCGCACCAAACAAAGTAAGAATGCCAGACCCTATAGTAAATCCGAGCTGAAGCCGGTTTCCGGGCCCGCAACATAGTTTGAATGACCGCCTCAGAAAACCCTTTAGCCCTTAAGACGGAAGCTTCAAGAGCCACGCCATCAAAGACAGCCGGGCAAGGTCCTGGTAGACACAGGGGCCCTGAATGAGGAGGTCTGGGCATGTGGAAGTAGAATTGGACGCTCTAACGATAGGCCTTGCAGGTCTGAGAACCAGTGCCGTCTGGGCCACGCTGGAGCTATGAGAAGCAGATTTCCTTTTTCTTGCTTGAACTTCTGAATTACCCTGGGCAGGAGTGACACCAGAGGGAACACATACGGCAGCCGAAACCTCAACGGCACCGCCAGCGCATCCACGAATGCTGCTTGAGGATCCCTTGACCTTGCTCCGAAGACCGGAACCTTGTGATTGTGTCGAGACGCCATCAGATCTACGTCTGGAAGGCCCCACTTTTCCACTAGGAGTTGAAACTCTTCTGGATGGAGGCCCCTCTCACTGGCATGTACGTCCTGATGACTGAGAAAGTCCGCTTCCCAATTCAGGACTCCCGGAATGAATATTGCTGATATGGCCGGTTGTTAGGGTCTCCTGCTCTGTGCTGCCACGTCGTCATGGCAACCGGGAGACAAGTGCTAGCGGAGTAACCTGAGCGTAGCTGATACTCCGGTTCGGGTCTCTTGCTGTGCAGTGGTTACAGGCTCTGTGCACGGCAGGGGATCCGGTGCTGGTTTTTGTGCTCACAGTCTGTGAGGTCTGAGTGGGGCGTGGACAGCACCTGCTATATAAACCCTCTTATCATGTTAGGCAGATGCTGCTGAATCTTTGTTGGTTAGTCAGTTCCTGAAAGCTAGCTAGTACTGTGTAAACTTTGTATTTGTTTGTTGCTTACTGCAAATAGGCCTTGGGATTTGGTATTACACTCTGCCAATCCAGACCTAGCAGTAAGACTGGAGTCAGTCGTTTAACCTGCTGGGGTTCTTTTGCTACTCTGTGAACCTAGCAAGTTTGCGGCTGTATTGTCAGACTTGCCTGCCAAAATCCTTTCTCACTGTGCAAGGTGTTCAGGTGTCAGTTTAGTGGCAGTAAGCTGAACCAGTGCACTGCAAGTGAGGACTAGGATTGTGGAGACTCTCCTTGTGTCTATTATTCCATCTCTGACCAAGGAGTTTACTGCCACACCCGTTGGTAACCCTTTAGGGTTTTGCTGTTGCCCTTAGCAACAGCATTTCGGGTTCTCTACGTATTAAATCACAACATCTCGCTTCTTTCCATCTGAGCATTCCTAATACTAGGGAGACACCCAGTTTCTTAGCCTTTGGGCTTCTCTGTTCACTTTGTGTTTATTTTGTTACCCTATCACCATCTGTGTATGTAATGTCATATTCCCCAGTCTGTCTGTGAGTTCATTTGTTTTGCATCCCTCTCCGTTCAGACACCAGTAGATTCCTGCTGGCACTGGTGTGCATAACACTGGTAGATGGCATTCCGCCCAATGTAGAATCCGTGAGACTTCCTTCATTGCCAAACGGCTTCGAATGCCGCCTTGATGATTTATGTAAGCCACTGTGGTGGCATTGTCCGACAGTACTTGAACAAGACGGTTCTGAATGAAATGCTGGGCCAGGTTCAACGCATTGAAGACCGCCCGCAATTCCAGAATGTTGATCGAGAGGAGGGATTGCTCCTTGGTCCACCGACCCTGAAGGGAGTGTTGCTCCAGAACCGCGCCCCAACCGCTTAGACTGGCATCTGTCATCAACAGGACCCAGTTGGATATCCAGAAGGGACGGCCCCTGCACAATTGTCAGTCCTGGAGCCACCAGAGCAGCGACAGACGGACCTCCGTAGTCAATGAGATCATGTGAGACCTGATCCGGTGAGGCAAGCCATCCCACTTGGCTAGAATCAGCCTCTGGAGGGGGCGAGAATGGAATTGAGCATACTCCACCATGTTGAATGCTGACACCATGAGGCCCAGCACCTGCATCGCCGAATGTATCGACACTTGCCGACGTGAAAGGAAGCAACGAATCCTGTCCTGAAGCTTCAGGACTTTCTCCTGAGACAAGAACAACCTATGGTTGTGAGTGTCCAATAGCGCTCCCAGGTGCACCATGCTCTGAGCAGGGACCAGGGAGGATTTCTTCCAGTTTATGAGCCACCCGTGGGCTTGTAGAACCCGGACAGTCATATCCAGATGATGTAGAAGAAGTTCTGGGGAATTTGCCAGGATTAACAAGTCGTCCAGATACGGCAGTATCCTGACCCCTTGACGGCGGAGTACCACCGTCATCACCGCCATAACTTTGGTGAAGACTCGCGGAGCCGCAGTTAAACCAAAAGGTAACGCCCGAAACTGGTAATGGAGGTTGCCAATCCCAAACCTCAGGTATCGCCGATGTTGCGCTGCTATAAGAATATGCAGGTATACATCCTGTATGTCCAGGGAGACCATGTAGTCCCCAGGTTCCAAGGCCAGAACTATAGAGCGAAGGGTTTCCATACGGAACTTGGAAACCTTCACAAACCTGTTCAATGCCTTGAGGTTGAGAATGGGCCAGGAGGACCCATTCGGTTTCGGGACTAGAAACAGCGGAGAATAGTACCCCCGGTCCCTCTGCGCAGGAGGCACCTGTACTACGACTCCTGTATCCAGGAGGGTCTGTACCACCGAATGTAGAGTGTTTGCCTTTGTCTGGTCCAACGGGACGTCTGTTTGGCAAAATCGATGAGGGGGTCGGTTTTTGAAGGCTACGGCGTAACCTCGAGTGACGACTTCCCGTACCCAGGCATCTGAAGTGGTCTTCAACCATTCCTGGGTATACCCTAGAAGCCGGCCCCCCACCCTGGGATCCCCCAGGGGAGGCCCGCCCTGTCATGCGGCCGGCTTATCGGTCTTGGAAGCTGGCTGACGGGCCGCCCAGGCTCTTTTGGGCTTTGGCTTACCAGGTTTGGAAGTGCGGGCCTGCTTGTTGTACGCCTGACCTTTTGCTTTACCTGAACGACGAAAGGGGCGAAAGGAAGTACCTTTAGCCTTTGAAACAGAAGGAGCGGTACTTGGCAGACAGGCAGTTTTGGCAGTAGCCAAGTCAGCCACAATTTTATTTAAGTCCTCCCCAATCAGAATATCTCCCTTGAAAGGGAGTACCTCTAGGGTTTTTCTAGAGTCCAGATCCACAGACCAGGATCTCAGCCACAATATCCGGCGAGCCAGGACTGATGTAGTAGAGGCCTTGGCTGCTAGGAAACCGGCATCAGAAGCCGCCTTTTTAATATAGTGAGAAGCTGTGACAATATATGACAAGCATTGTCTAGCATGGTCAGAAGAGATTTCAGCTTCTAACTCCAAGGCCCATGCTTCAATAGCCTCTGCAGCCCATGTTGCTGCACCCGTGAGGGTGTAAATCGCTTTCAGACAACCCTCCATACGTTTATCCGTAGGCTCTTTTAGAGACGTGACGGTAGTGACAGGTAGAGCTAACGAAACCACCATCCTAGCCACATGTGAGTCTACTGGAGGAAGCGTTTCCCAATTTTAAGACAGCTCTGGGGATAGCGAGCCAGCATCTTCTTTTGAGGCACAAATTTCTTACCCAGGTTTTCCCAGGGTTCCTGACGTATATCCACTAGGTGGTCAGAGTGAGGTAAAACCACCTTCTGACGTTTGAACCTATCTGGTTTCTTAGGAGGGACGGATGGCTCGGGATCATCCGTAATCTGTAAAATCAACTTAATAGCCTCCAAAAGATCAGGAACATCCACATGTGAACTACCCTCTGTCAGAATCTGTGGGGTCAGTGTAAGTGCCATCTTCATCAGACGAGGTGTCAGTGACAGCAGTGGATTGTGAAGAGATAAGAGCTCGCGTAGAGGACCCCTTGGGCTTGCGCGAGCGAGGGTCAGACTTTTTAGTAGTCAGGGACTGGTTCAACTTCTTCAATTGAGCAGATAAATTGTCCGCCCACGGCGGGTTAGCTGCAGAGACCACATACGGTTGCACTGGCATAGGGGGTCCCATACGGGGTGTTAGTTTATTAACTAGCGTATTGCAGAAGCGTGGAAAAAGCAGCCCATGGTGGGTAATTATGTACCTCCGTTGCCATAGTCCCACTGGGGGGCAAGGAGCCCCCAGAACCAGAGCCCACAGCTGCTATATTCTCCTCATATGGATCTGTGGCTTCAGCAACACCTGCAGTGTGTTCCGCCCCAGAACCGTTACCTTCAGAAGCAGACATGATATAACTTGCAGTATCAGGTAACACAGTACAATTGGCAGCAGCACAATGGCCCTCATTCCGAGTTGTTCGCTCGTTGCCGATTTTCTCTATTTTGCGATTAGTCGCTTACTGCGCATGCGCAATGTTCGCAGAGCGCATGCGCTTAGTTATTTTACTCAACAGTAAGGTATTTTACTCACGGCATTACAAGGAATTTTCTTTGTTCTGGTGATCGGAGTGTGATTGACAGGAAGTGGGTGTTTCTGGGCGGAAACTGGCCGTTTTATGGGTGTGTGTGAAAAAACGCTGCCGTTTCTGGAAAAAACGCAGGAGTGGCTGGAGAAACGGGGGAGTGTCTGGGCGAACGCTGGGTGTGTTTGTGATGTCAAACCAGGAACGAAACTGACTGAACTGATCGCAGTGGCAGAGTAAGTGTCGAGCTACTCAGAAACTGCTAAGAAATTTCTATTCGCAATTTTGAGAATCTTTCGTTCGCAATTCTGCTAAGCTAAGATTCACTCCCAGTAGGCAGCGGCTTAGCGTGTGCAATGCTGCTAAAAGCAGCTAGCGAGCGAACAACTCGGAATGAGGGCCAATACCTCTTACCCAAACCCCTGCGCAGTGTAGTCAGCACAAGCAGAGATATAGGAGAGATATGGTGACTAAAATCACAGAGAAAAATACGTACTAAAGTATGTCTTGTGAAAATCCTATATAAATATAAAACCTGACGCACCAAGCCCCCTCAGGTTATAGAATATAGGGATAGCAAGTTGAGTGAGAGACACGAAATGGAAACGACTCAGCAAGCTAATGCACACACATATAGTCACAGTTGTACAATGCAGAGGTTATTACTAACAATAATACTGCACTGGGCCAGCTTATATAGCTATGTAGTCAATAGATATAACACTGCACAGTAAGAACTGGATGTATATCACAGGGTACTTGTACCAGAAAACCCTGACTAAATGCACTCTTTCTTAACTAACACTGTCTAATAGGCAGGTAGAATACTTAAGTGTCATGTAAAGTCACAGCGCTGACAACCAGGCGTCTTTACACAGGAGGATTTGCCCAAGCAGTCCCAGGAACAGTGTAGCTGAGAGAAATGGAGCCCAGACACTGACAGGGAGTGAGGGAGAGACAGATATGCAGCTCCAGGGCGGGAACATTTGCGTGAAATGGCGCCCTGGGGCTGGGGGAGGGGCTCCAGGTCTAAGCCTTATCCCCCTGCCGGCAAAACCACCGGGTACTGTGGGCTACTGTTAAAATGGGTTTAAGGGAAAACCTGACCTGCACCCATGCCCTGGTGATCTAGTGGGATCGCCTGTACTGCCACAGTGTCCACCGCCAGCGCGCGCGACCCGCCTCCCACTGACTGCGCCGGATCGCAATAAAGTATGGGTCCCGCAAGCGGGACCCACTCACCACCTCCCGAAGCGCGGCCACGCGATCCCGGAGAGCCCCCATTGTGTGTGCCTGACCATGGAAGAAAACAGGAGCCTCCTGCTGTAGTTACCCAGCAACCAGGGCTCGGGAGTGTTCAGCGCCGCTGGGGAGAGATGGAGCCGCAGCAGTGAATGTCAAAAGACATATACACACTGCTGCAGCCCTTGAAGTCTTCACTTTTCTTCACGAAAAGCTCTTCTTAGGGCTGCCCAGAGCAGCCCCTCTGTTAAAACTGAGCTCCTGTGCAGGGAGGCGGGGTTATAAAGAAGGCGGCGCTATGCATTCTGGGAACAGTCAAAGCTTTTCAGCCTGTTGGTGCCTCGGATCAAGATCCTACTCTACACCCCTATGTCTATCCTTGTGGAGCCAAGTGTAACCCGCAGCAGAAACAGTTTTTAACTAACTGCAACTTGACTGGTCTGCTGCACCTACATGATAGCAAAGTAGAAGACAATGGCCCTCATTCCGACTTGTTCGCTCGCTAGCCGCTTTTCGCAGCAGTGCACACGCTAAGCCGCCGCCCTCTGGGAGTGTATCTTAGCTTAGCAGAATTGGGAACGAAAGATTCGCAAAATTGCGAATGGACATTTCTTAGCAGTTTCTGAGTAGCTCGAGACTTACTCTGCCACTGCGATCAGTTCAGTCAGTTTCGTTCCTGGTTTGACGTCACAAACACACCCAGCGTTCGCCCAGACACTCCCCCGTTTCTCCAGCCACTCCCGCGTTTTTCCCAGAAACGGCAGCGTTTTTTCACACACACCCATAAAACGGCCAGTTTCCGCCCAGAAACACCCACTTCCTGTCAATCACACTCCGATCACCAGAACGAAGAAAAATCCTCGTAATGCCGTGAGTAAAATACCAAACTTCTTAGCAAATTTACTTGACGCAGCCGCAGTGCGAACATTGCGCATGCGCAGTTAGCGGAAAATCGCACCGATGCGAAGGAAAATAACGAGCGAACAACTCGGAATGAGGGCCCATATACGTAACAACCCCTTACTATGGACTACAAAACGTATTTGGCATATACTCTGACATAGACAAGATTTAAACTCTTTTAACTCCCTTTTTTCACAATTCCTACACAATCCTGATTTTTAGGGTGGGTTGGCGGCCTCACCATATGATAGACTAAAATCAGAAGGACTACATAACGTGGGGACACTTTTAAACAAAGATACTAAAGTGCCTCTTTCGTATACACAAGCATCATAGAGATAGAGGTTCCCAAGTTTTCAAAGATACCCTTTTGCCTATATGCAGGCCAAGCACTATGCTATGTCGGTGATAGGCAAATTATCTGACGATGACTGGAATAAATCTTTAGATGTGCTGCTAAAATCTAACTTGACAGTAAAGGGAGCGATCTCACACCACTATACTTTCCTGAGGCAGAATATTGACCATGGCCCTCATTCCGAGTTGATCGCTCGCAAGGCGAATTTAGCAGAGTTGCTCAGGCTAAGCCTACGCCTACTGGGAGTGTATCTTAGCTTCTTAAAATTGCGACCGATGTATTCGCAATATTGCGATTACAAACTACTTAGCAGTTTCAGAGTAGCTTCAGACTTACTCGGCATCTGCGATCAGTTCAGTACTTGTCGTTCCTGGTTTGACGTCATAAACACACCCAGCGTTCGCCCAGACACTCCCCCATTTCTCCGGCCACTCCTGCGTTTTTTCCGGAAACGGTAGCGTTTTTATTCACACGCCCCGAAAACGCTGTGTTTCCGCCCAGTAACACCCATTTCCTGTCAATCACACTACGATCGCCGGAGCGAAGAAAAAGCCGTGAGTAAAAATACTATCTTCATTGTAAAATTACTTGGCGCAGTCGCAGTGCGATTATTGCGCATGCGTACTAAGCGGAATTTCACTGCGATGCGATGAAAATTACCGAGCGAACGACTCGGAATGAGGGCCCATAATCATATTCAGTCGGGTATGAACTCTTGGGTACGCATTATTCCCTCTTTGACATGTGATGGATTGTTGAGGACACTATGCTGCTCGAGAAAAACAATTCCGGCGATTCAATATCAGGAAATGTTTTTGAACATCTATCATAAGGCTTACTTTTCACCCCATAGGCAACATTTAGCAGGATTGATACCATCCGCCTCTTGTCCCAGATGTCATGCTGATATAGCAGATATGTACTAGTGATGTGCACCGGACATTTTTCGGGTTTTGTGTTTTGGTTTTGGATTCGGTTCTGCGGCCGTGTTTTGGATTCGGACGCGTTTTGGCAAAACCTCAACGAAAATTTTTTGTTGGATTCGGGTGTGTTTTGGATTCGTGTGTTTTTTTTCAAAAAAACCCTAAAAAAACAGCTTAAATCATAGAATTTGGGGGTCATTTTGATCCCATAGTATTATTAACCTCAATAACCATAATTTCCACTCATTTCCAGTCTATTCTGAACACCTCACACCTCACAATATTATTTTTAGTCCTAAAATTTGCACCGAGGTCGCTGGATGGCTAAGCTAAGCGACACAAGTGGCCGACACAAACACCTGGCCCATCTAGGAGTGGCACTGCAGTGTCAGGCAGGATGGCACTTCCAAAAAATAGTCCCCAAACAGCACATGATGCAAAGAAAAAAAGAGGCGCACCAAGGTCGCTGTGTGACTAACCTAAGCGACACAAGTGGCCGACACAAACACCTGGCCCATCTAGGAGTGGCGCTGCAGTGTCAGGCAGGATGGCACTTCAAAAAAATAGTCCCCAAACAGCACATGATGCAAAGAAAAAAAGAGGCGCAATGAGGTAGCTGTGTGACTAAGCTAAGCGACCCAAGTGGCCGACACAAACACCTGGCCCATCTAGGAGTGGCACTGCAGTGTCAGACAGGATGGCACTTCAAAAATGGTGCAAATGGTGGAAAGCGCAAGCTCTTCCCGTCCAGTGTTGGGAAGGTCAGACATCGCAACCGACACAATTGGACTCTCCTTGGGGATTTGTGATTTAGAAGAACGCACAGTTCTTTGCTGTGCTTTTGCCAGCTTAAGTCTTTTTATTTTTCTAGCGAGAGGATGAGTGCTTCCATCCTCATGTGAATCTGAACCACTAGCCATGAACATAGGCCAGGGCCTCAGCCGTTCCTTGCCACTCCGTGTCGTAAATGGCATATTGGCAAGTTTACGCTTCTCATCAGACGCTTTCAATTTTGATTTTTGGGTCATTTTACTGAACTTTTGTTTTTTGGATTCTACATGCTCTCTACTATGACATTGGCCATCGGCCTTGGCAGACGACGTTGATGGCATTTCATCGTCTCGGCCATGACTAGTGGCAGCAGCTTCAGCACGAGGTGGAAGTGGATCTTGATCTTTCCCTATTTTAACCTCCACATTTTTGTTCTCCATTTTTTAATGTGTGGAATTATATGCCAGTATCAATAGCAATGGCCTACTACTATATATACTGCGCACAACTGAAATGCACCACAGGTATGGATGGATAGTATACTTGACGACACAGAGGTAGGTAGAGCAGTGGCCTTCCGTACCGTACTGCTATATATACTGGTGGTCACTGTCAGCAAACTGCAAAACTAAAATGCACCACAGGTATAGAATCTATATGGATAGTATACTTGATGACACAGAGGTAGGTACAGCAGTGGCCTTCCGTACCGTACTGCTATATATACTGGTGGTCACTGTCAGCAAACTGCAAAACTAAAATGCACCACAGGTATAGAATCTAGATGGATAGTATACTTGACAACAGAGAGGTAGGTACAGCAGTGGCCTTCCGTACCGTACTGCTATATATACTGGTGGTCACTGTCAGCAAACTGCAAAACTAAAATGCACCACAGGTATAGAATCTAGATGGATAGTATACTTGACGACACAGAGGTAGGTACAGCAGTGGCCTTCCGTACCGTACTGCTATATATACTGGTGGTCACTGTCAGCAAACTGCAAAACTAAAAAGCACCACAGGTATAGAATGCAGAATAATAGTATACTTGACGATACAGAGGTAGGTACAGCAGTGGCCTTCCGTACCGTACTGCTATATATACTGGTGGTCACTGTGTCAGCAAACTGCACAACTGAAATGCACCACAGGTATAGAATCTAGATGGATAGTATACTTGACGACACAGAGGTAGGTACAGCAGTGGCCTTCCGTACCGTTCTGCTATATATACTGGTGGTCACTGTGTCAGCAAACTGCAAAACTGAAATGCACCACAGGTATAGAATGTAGATGGATAGTATACTTGACAACACAGAGGTAGGTACAGCAGTGGCCTTCTGTACCGTACTGCTATATATACTGGTGGTCACTGTCAGCAAACTGCAAAACTAAAATGCACCACAGGTATAGAATGTAGATGGATAGTATACTTGACGACACAGAGGTAGGTAAAGCAGTGGCCTTCCGTACCGTACTGCTATATATACTGGTGGTCACTGTGTCAGCAAACTGCAAAACTAAAATGCACCACAGGTATAGAATGTAGATGGATAGTATACTTGACGACACAGAGGTAGGTACAACAGTGGCCTTCCGTACCGTACTGCTATATATACTGGTGGTCACTGTGTCAGCAAACTGCAAAACTAAAATGCACCACAGGTATAGAATGTAGATGGATAGTATACTTGATGACACAGAGGTAGGTACAGCAGTGGCCTACTGTACCGTAATGCTATATATTATATACTGGTGGTCAGCAAACTGTGCAAAACTGAAATGCACCACAGGTATGGATGGATAGTATACTTGACGACACAGAGGTAGGTACAGCAGTGGCCTTCTGTACCGTACTCCTATATATTATATACTGGTGGTCAACAAAATTATGCACTGTACTCCTACTATATACTACACAATGCAGCACAGATATAGAGTGTTTTTCAGGCAGACAACGTATACTGGTGGGCACTGGTCAGCAAAACTCTGCACTGTACTCCTCCTATATAATATTATACTGGTGGTCAGAATACAAGAGAAATATAGTTTTAAGTGGTTATAGGGTGCGCAATGAGATCCAGAGGTCAGCCCAGTGATAGTATAAATGAAGTTTCACCTACTTCACAGAATTTTCACAATTTTACACAGGTAATATACTCAACTTTGGCGCTCTCCGGATTTAACATGCCACTTATATGGACTAAATTCTTCAAAAGGCCACAACCTGTATAATATGTGTCCCTAATGGCATATACCAATTAGGGTGCACACATAAAAACAAAAAACACGCAATAGTGTAGAGTCCTTTTATCATGAGATAGTATATTCTTTTTTCAATGCATCACACTCACAAAGCTCCACAAGGTTTTAGGCATATCGTAGTTTCTTTATGTCAGAAAGGCTGTCCAATTCCACAAGATCAAAAATCCACTTCTTCTAAGGATTCAATGTCCCGCCACTCCCGGTAACATATAACAGAAAAAAAGCAAATAGTGCAGCAAGCCCTTAAACAAACGGGTATTTATTTTTAAACAGATGCACTCACATGTTACATAAATAAAAAGGCATATCACAAGGCGTTATCCCCTATTTCCCAAAAGACACCTCACTGGCTCGCTGAGATATTTTTTACAGCAGGTGTAGTCAGAGTCCCGGAAACTCACGGCTTTCCTTCCAGGTGGTGAATATGGAATCTAAGGAATCGTCAGGATACCCAGCACAATCCCGCTTAACGCGTTTCGGTTGTAACCTTTCTCAAAAGCGGATTGTGCAGCACTGAAATTTTCCCCTATATATACCCCCTAAAATACTCAAACAAGTTTCAGGTGTCACAATTACAATTACAATGTTTGAGAGCCGCCGCGCATCCACGGCCGTCACTTCCGGTCACATGGTATCGCATCTCCCATCAACTTCCGCCAGGCCGCTATATACTCATTTCCGTGCGGTTCAAAATGCGTTCCAACTCAGAAGACGTCATTTCCGGCCGCTATATGCTCATTTCCATGCGGTTCAAAAAGCGTTCCAACCCGTATGACGTCATTTCCAGTTATACAATACATCTCACAGAGCCGCTTTCTCTTCATATAGTAATGTTTGCGGGTCAGATGCGTTCCGGGGGTCATTCGTAAACATAATTATATAGCAGCAATATGACATCATAAGGTGCATATAGGAGAGATAAAAACAAAAGTCAATAAAAAATAATTAGAAAACACATCAGTAATAACAACTATAAAATTTGTAAGGTCCCCATTACAGAACGTTTAATAAAATATAATTGTAAAGTGCATTTCATAAATTTTATAAATGGTTTTTAAATTAAAATTTATGAAATGCACTTTACAATTATATTTTATTTACGTTCTGTAATGGGGACCTTACAAATTTTATAGTTGTTATTACTGATGTGTTTTCTAATTATTTTTTATTGACTTTTGTTGTTATCTCTCCTATATGCACCTTATGATGTCATATTGCTGCTATATAATTATGTTTACGAATGACCCCCGGAACGCATCTGACCCGCAAACATTACTATATAAAGAGAAAGCGGCTCTGTGAGATGTATTGTATAACTGGAAATGACGTCATATGGGTTGGAACGCTTTTTGAACCGCATGGAAATGAGCATATAGCGGCCGGAAATGACGTCTTCTGAGTTGGAACGCATTTTGAACCGCATGGAAATTAGTATATAGTGGCCTGGCGGAAGTTGATGGGAGATGCGATACCATGTGACTGGAAGTGACGGCCGCGGAAGCGCGGCGGCTCTCAAACATTGTAATTGTGACACCTGAAACTTGTTTGAGTATTTTAGGGGGTATATATAGGGGAAAATTTCAGTGCTGCACAATCCGCTTTTGAGAAAGGTTACAACCGAAACGCGTTAAGCGGGATTGTGCTGGGAATCCTGACGATTTCTTAGATTCCATATTCACCACCTTGAAGGAAAGCCGTGAGTTTCCGGGACTCTGACTACACCTGCTGTAAGAAATATCTCAGCGAGCCAGTGAGGTGTCTTTTGGGAAATAGGGGATAACGCCTTGTGATATGCCTTTTTATTTATGTAACATGTGAGTGCATCTGTTTAAAAATAAATACCCTTTTGTTTAAGGGCTTGCTGCACTATTTGCTTTTTTTCTGTTATATGTTACCGGGAGTGGCGGGACATTGAATCCTTAGAAGAAGTGGATTTTTGATCTTGTGGAATTGGACAGCCTTTCTGACATAAAGAAACTACGATATGCCTAAAACCTTGTGGAGCTTTGTGAGTGTGATGCATTGAAAAAAGAATATACTATCTCTTGATAAAAGGACTCTTCACTATTGCGTGTTTTTAGTTTTTATGTGTGCACCCTAATTGGTATATGCCATTAGGGACACATATTATACAGGTTGTGGCCTTTTGAAGAATTTAGTCCATATAAGTGGCATGTTTAATCCGGAGAGCTCCAAAGTGGAGTATATTACCTGTGTAAAATTATACTGGTGGTCCCCAGTCCCCACAATAAAGCAGTGTGAGCACAGATATATGCAGCACACTGAGCACAGATATGGAGCGTTTTTCAGGCAGACAACGTATACTGGTGGTCACTGTCAGCAAAACTCTGCACTGTACTCCTCCTATATAATACTGCTGGTCCCCAGTCCCCACAATAAAGCAGTGTGAGCACAGATATATGCAGCACACTGAGCACAGATATGGAGTGTTTTTCAGGCAGACAACGTATACTGGTGGTCACTGTCAGCAAAACTCTGCACTGTACTCCTCCTATATAATACTGCTGGTCCCCAGTCCTCACAATAAAGCAGTGTGAGCACAGATATATGCAGCACACTGAGCACAGATATGGAGTGTTTTTCAGGCAGACAACGTATACTGGTGGTCACTGTCAGCAAAACTCTGCACTGTACTCCTCCTATATAATATAGCTGCTCCCCAGTCCCCACAATTAAGCAGTGTGAGCACAGATATATGCAGCACACCGAGCACAGATAAGGAGCGTTTTTTTCAGGCAGAGAACGGATAAAACTGGTGGTCACTGATCAGCAAAACTCTGCACTGTACTCCTCCTATATTAATATAAAGCTGCTCCCCAGTCCCCACAATGATATAAGCAAGCACAAATATTTGCATCAACTCAACAATGAATAAACAGAGAGGACGCCAGCCATGTCCTCTCCCTAACATTTCCAATGCACGAGTGAAAATGGCGGCGACGCGCGGCTGCTTATATAGAATCCGAATCTCGCGAGAATCCGACAGCGGGATAATGACGTTCGGGCGCGCTCGGGTTAACCGAGCTATACGGGAGAATCCGAGTATGCCTCGGACCCGTGTAAAATGGGTGAAGTTCGGGGGGTTCGGTTTCCGAGGAACCGAACCCGCTCATCACTAATATGTACCATTACTTTTGGAAGTGCCCCATGTTGAGATTATTCTGGCTCAAAGTAAGACGATTTGCTCTCGATAACTTGGTAAACTCTATTCCTTTTAATGATAAATGGGCAATATTTGGTATGTTACCAAAAGAGCAACGCTTGTTGCTCGCAAAGCTATCTTGCAGACATGGATTGAGGCAACTCCCCCCACCCTGAAATTGTTTAAAGGTAAACTTTACCATGTATTCAACATGGAATGGATTGACACTATGTTGGAAAAAGAGAAGCGTTCGGCTGGGTTCTTTGGTACCTGCGAAAGCTATATTGATACTCTGCCGTTTGACATGCGTTCCAGAATACACAATTCCCTGAAACTCACGCATTGGTACGCTATTCGGGAACTATCCGGGGATCCACCGGTAAATATATTACCCTGATTACCCTACTAAGCCCATTACATCATTGGGACGAAAGGGCGGATTGGGACGAGGAGGGTCAGAAGGAATTGTTTCCTGAACACATAGTCTTATGGGAAAAGACATTGAACTTTATTCTTGTATAACAGATGTATTTCTTTCTTATTTGAATGTAGGGTTGATTCGGATTATCTGTATGGTTTGTTTAGATAATTTAATTGAGGATGCTATGTACGACGCTTCACACGATAAAACTTTGTCATACATCTTTTTATTATTAAGAAAACTGTTTACATTATGGAATTTTATGTGTTTCAATAAAAAATTATATTGAAAAAAAAGGGAAAAGGTTCAAGGGCCTGGTACGTGGACCTTCTGGAGATGCTCCTCGAAGATCCGTGGCCTCTACCTCTTCGCAAGGATCTTCTGCAACATGGCCCGCTCATCTATCAGCACTTACCGCAGCTACGTTTGTTGACATGGAAGTTGAACGGCTGATTCTAGCCAGAAGAGGGATCCCTAACAAGGTATCCTGACTATGATCCAAGCCAGAAAGGGGGTAACGTCTAAACATTACCACCGTATTTGGAAGAAATACGTCTCTTGGTGTGAGAGCAGAAATTATTCTGTGGTGGATTTTCATCTGGGACGTTTCCTGCTTTTTCTGCAGGCAGGTGTGGATGTGGGCCTACATCTGGGCTCCATAAAAGTCTTGTCCATTTTCTTTCAAAAACAATTGGCTTCTCTCCCTGAGGTCCAGATGTTCTTGAAAGGTGTTCTGCACATCCTGCCTCCCTTTGTGCCTCCCACGGCACCTTGGGATCTCAATTTGGTGCTACAGTTCCTCCAATCAGACTGGTTTGAACCGTTACAGGAGGTGGATGTTAAATATCTTACGTGGAAGACCGTCACACTGTTGGCCTTGGCTTCAGCAAGACGTGTTTCAGAGCTGGGGGCTTTATCTCACAAAAGTCCCTATTTAATTTTCCATGAAGACAGAGATGAACTCAGAACTCGTCAGCAACTTCTTCCGAAAGTGGTGTCTGCGTTTCACATCAACCAACCTATTGTGGTTCCAGTTGTCACCGACACCTCTGCTACTTCAGAGTCTTTGGATGTCGTGAGGGCTTTGAAGGTGTATATAAAGCGAACAGCTCATCACAGAAAATCGGACTGTTTGTTCTTTATGATCCCCCAAAAATTGGGTGTCCTGTTTCAAAGCAGTCTATTGCATGCTGGATCAGGCTCACTATCCAGCATGGTTATTCCACGGCAGGTTTGCCGATTCCAAAATCTGTACAGGCAACTCTACTAGGTCGGTGGGTTCTTCCTGGGTGGCTGCCTGGGGTGTCTAGGATTTACAGCTCTGCCGAGCGGCAACTTGGTCTGGTTCGAACACGTTTGCTAAGTTCTACAAGTTCGATACTTGGGCCTCTGAGGACCTTCAGTTTAGTCAATAAGTTCTGCAGGAACCTCAGCACTCTCCCACCCGGTTTGGGAGCTTTTGTACATCCCCATGGTACTAAATGGAACCCCAGTATCCTCTAGGACGTAAGAGAAAATAGGATTTTAATTACCTACTGGTAAATACTTTTCTCGTAGTCCGTAGAGGATACTGGGCTGCCCGGTGCTTCATTCTTCTTGCCCTGTTACTTGGTTAAGTATTGTTGGTTCAGCTGGTGCTGTTCCTGTTTAAAGTTAGCATAGCTTTCCTCTGGTTTGTGTGTGCTGGTTCGGAATCTCACCACTATCCTTTTATATCCTTCTCTCAAAGTATGTCCGTCTTCTCGGGCACAGTTTCCTAGACTGATTCTGGTGGGAGGGGCATAAAGGGAGGAGCCAGCCCACACTATCAAATTCTTAAAGTGCCCATGGCTCCTAGTGGACCCATCTATACCCCACGGTACTAAATGGAACTCCAGTATCCTTTACGGAATACGATAAAAGGATTTACTGGTAGGTAATTAAAATCCTATTTTTACATTGTTTCTGGGAGTGTGGCAAAAATAAATGTTTTTGGAACAAAATTATAATTTTATTAGTAGCCTCTTATCTCTAAACTTACAGCCTGACCCTCTGGTTTGTCTATGTGCAAAAGTCTGTCGTTGGAATTTAGGCCCTCTCAAAAGATCAGCAATTCCCATACTCACTGTGTTGATCAGTGTTTCTAAAAAGACCATACTGATACATTGGATCTCAGGTTCAGCTACTTCCCTTTCTGAAGTCAAATAAAATGCTCGAACTATTGTATTTTGATAGGAAGTCTACATTGCTGAATTTTGAGAAAGATATTATAGGTTTGTATAAGAAATAGGGCTTATATATTGATAAACTTGATCAAACCACTCAGCTGCAAATCTTCAGAATTTTTTTCTAGTTATTTTAGTGTTAATTGATATTTCCTCCTAACGCCTCCTCTCCCCTTTTCCTTCCCCAATACGCTTCCCTAGTGTCCCACCCCCCCTTTTCTTTTTTTCTTTTTTTGTTAGTGATACTGTTAACATACCAACTGTTTCTCTGTTTTGTGCCTTCCACTTATACTCTGACAAGATGGCTTTATCTGCCTACTGTTGACTAGACTTGTTTTTTTTTCTTTTCTTTATTGTGCCTACTGGATGTAGTCAGTTGAATGTTTATACACTGCTCAAAAAAATAAAGGGAACACTTAAACAACACAATGTAACTCCAAGTCAATCACACTTCTGTGAAATCAAACTGTCCACTTAGGAGGCAACACTGATTAACAATCAATTTCACATGCTGTTGTGCAAATGGAATAGACAATAGGTGGAAATTATAGGCAATTAGCAAGACACCCCCAATAAAGGAGTTGTTCTGCAGGTGGTGACCACAGACCACTTCTCAGCTCCTATGCTTTCTGGCTGATGTTTTGGTCACTTTTGAAAGCTGGCGGTGCTTTCACTCTAGTGGTAGCATGAGACGGAGTCTACAACCCACACAAGTGGCTCAGGTAGTGCAGCTCATCCAGGATGGCACATCAATGCGAGCTGTGGCAAGAAGGTTTTACTGTGTCTGTCAGCGTAGTGTCCAGAGCATGGAGGCGCTACCAGGAGACAGGCCAGTACATCAGGAGACGTGGAGGAGGCCGTAGGAGGGCAACAACCCAGCAGCAGGACCGCTACCTCCGCCTTTGTGCAAGGAGGAACAGGAGGAGCACTGCCAGAGCCCTGCAAAATGACCTCCAGCAAGCCACAAATGTGCATGTGTCTACTCAAACGATCAGTAACAGACTCCATGAGGGTGGTATGAGGGCCCGACGTCCACAGGTGGGGATTGTGCTTACAACCCAACACCGTGCAGGACGTTTTGCATTTGTCAGAGAACACCAAGATTGGCAAATTCGCCACTGGCGCCCTGTGCTCTTCACAGATGAAAGCAGGTTCTCACTGAGCACATGTGACAGACGTGACAGAATCTGGAGACGCCAAGGAGAACGTTCTGCTGCCTGCAACATCCTCCAGTTTGGCAGTGGGTCAGTAATGGTGTGGGGTGGCATTTCTTTGGGGGGCCGCACAGCCCTCCATGTGCTCGCCAGAGGTAGCCTGACTGCCATTAGGTACCGAGATGAGATCCTCAGACCCCTTGTGAGACCATATGCTGGTGCGGTTGGCCCTGGGTTCCTCCTAATGCAAGACAATGCTAGACC
Organism: Pseudophryne corroboree; assembly: GCF_028390025.1. Classification (NCBI taxonomy): domain Eukaryota; kingdom Metazoa; phylum Chordata; class Amphibia; order Anura; family Myobatrachidae; genus Pseudophryne; species Pseudophryne corroboree. The sequence continues at coordinate 141,403,744 of NC_086453.1, forward strand.
TCATGTGGCTGGAGTGTGTCAGCAGTTCCTGCAAGACGAAGGCATTGATGCTATGGACTGGCCCGCCCATTCCCCAGACCTGAATCCAGTTGAGCACATCTGGGACATCATGTCTCGCTCCATCCACCAACGCCACGTTGCACCACAGACTGTCCAGTAGTTGGCGGATGCTTTAGTCCAGGTCTGGGAGGAGATACCTCAGGAGACCATCTGCCACCTCATCAGGAGCATGCCCAGGCATTGTAGGGAGGTCATACGGGCACGTGGAGGCCACACACACTACTGAGCCTCATTTTGACTTGTTTTAAGGACATTACATCAGAGTTGGATCAGCCTGTAGTGTGTTTTTCCACTTTAATTTTGAGTGTGACTCCAAATCCAGACCTCCATGGGTTAATAAATTTGATTTCCATTGGTAATTTTTGTGTGATTTTGTTGTCAGCACATTCAACTATGTAAAGAACAAAGTATTTAATAAGAATATTTCATTCATTCAGATCTAGGATGTGTTGTTTAAGTGTTCCCTTTATTTTTTTGAGCAGTGTACTATGTATTATTCCATATATTTGGCCTATTATCTTTTTTATTATGGCATTTTGGTTTCATTATTTATTTATAAATGTATTACTAAGATTGAACTGCTTTGTACAGTATCTTGGATGGGCACCTCCACCTTACACCTCATCTTTGGTGAACTCTTCTGTTATATGCTATGCTCCAACATTGGCCCTCATTCCGAGTTGTTCGCTCGCAAGCTGCTTTTAGCAGCTTTGCACACGCTAAGCCGCCGCCTACTGGGAGTGAATCTTAGCTTAGCAAATTTGCAAACGAAAGATTCTCAAAATTGCGAATAGAAATTTCTAAGCAGTTTCTGAGTAGCGCGACACTTACTCTGCCACTGCGATCAGTTCAGTCAGTTTCGTTCCTGGTTTGACGTCACAAACACACCCAGCGTTCGCCCAGACACTCCCCCGTTTCTCCAGCCACTCCCGCGTTTTTCCCAGAAACGGCAGCGTTTTTTCACACACACCCATACACACGGTCAGTTTCCGCCCAGAAACACCCACTTCCTGTCAATCACACTAAGATCACCAGAACGAAGAAAAAACCTTGTAATGCCGTGAGTAAAATACCAAACTTCTTAGCAAATTTACTTGGCGCAGCCGCAGTGCGAACATTGCGCATGCGCAGTTTGCGGAAAATCGCTGCGATGCGATGAAAAAGAATGAGCGAACAACTCGGAATGAGGGCCATTGTCTATATTGTAAAACCCAATAATATTGATTAATAAAAAAATTGAATAAAATGACCTTCAGGCTATGTGTATAAAGTGTTTATGAAACATAAATGTATTTTGTCTTTAGACCTGGGTCCCATCCTCAAGATATCTCATTATGTATTCAGATATTCAGAAATACGGAAAAATATGATAGCCAAAATACTTCTGGTCTCAAAGCATTTTGGATATGGGAGACTCAACCTGTAATTTAAATGTGACATTCAACGGCACTGGCACCGATGGCACCATTCAAAGCTGCCCTTTTTTCAGGAAATATGTGTATTAGGATATTGTTTTACTTTCTGTTAGAATATGATGGGTTACTGCCATATGTTTGACATATCCTGTATTTTGTCTTCTTAGGGCCATCCAGTGTCTCTGGCTTCAATGTCTCTGCTAAAGGGGAGAATTATGTAAATCTTACTTGGACGGTTCCTAATGATATTAATAGCAATAACTACACCTACAACGTGCTATGGCAGCCAGACAACAAGAACATCAGTATAACAACCAACCATGTACAGGTGACTGGGCTGTTACCAGGAGTAAGCTACAACTTCACCATCTACACTCTGACCTCAGATGGAGTGCGGAGTAATGCGTATCAGGAAACAAAGAGTACAACAAGTAGGTTCATGTGGTTTTTGTCATTTTGCATAGAACTGTAAAATAAAGAATGTCTTACATGTACAGTATTGTAAAAAATTAAATTGAAGTGAATTCTAGCGCAAATAAGTAGTTTACGCCCAATCAAATAGCCTAAAATCTGCCCAATCCAGATCAAGAGAATATAAAATTTGCACAAAATAAGAAAATAGATCAAAGGCAACACTATAATACCAATAAGCAAACCAAAAAGTCCACAGGGTTACAGATGATGGATCTTCCTCTTATTGATGTTTCCTTCCGAAGTGGTACATTTAAATAAAGAATAAAACAAAGCATTGTGTAGTATTTTCTTAATTTGATATATTACTGTATGTAATTCATGTGCTAAGAAATGGAACTCGTGAGTGGGATAGAGTAAAGTTCTTATCACCAGAAATAACATTGGGCGTACCGATAACTCACTTGTCGAGTGAGTACACCAGGTATATAAAGGTTTCTTTTCAAACGAAAATTGAGTACTGACAGCCCACAAACAGCTAAAGGGGGGAATTGATGTGATGTACCAAAAACTCAGAAAATTAGTGGCTTGGTTCCTTCTATAATGGTTTCTTTCACTTGAACTTCGGGGCCCAGACCTCCTCTGGATCACTTTTACTCCAGATTTGGCACATAAAAGTAAATAAAATGTAACTATAGGGGTAATTCCAAGTTGATCGCAGCAGGAATTTTTTTAGCAGTTGGGCAAAACCATGTGCACTGCAGGGGAGGCAAATATAACATGTGCAGGGAGAGATAGATTTGGGTGTGGTGTGTTCAATCTGCAATCTAAATTGCAGTGTAAAAATAAAGCAGACAGTATTTACCCTGCACAGAAACAAAATAACCCACCCAAATCTAACTCACTCTGCACATGTTATATTTGCCTCCCCTGCAGTGCACATGGTTTTGCCCAACTGCTAAAAAATTTCCTGCTGCGATCAACTTGGAATTACCCCCAATGTGTAGTAATTTTTACTAAGGCAACCTAACACACTGCAGTGTTGTAAGCCCTAAATGTGGGAAAATACAGTATACACTATAGATCCCATTACCTATATAGTAGGCATACCTAGGAACTCACTTGACACAAATGTGGAAGACACATATCATGGTTTCTTTCAAAGATAACTTGGAATAATTATAGCCAATCACTAAATGATAACAAAGGGTGCGTCAACTCGGTTGGGATCCTCCCATAGCAGTTTCTTTTCAAATGGTTACAGACTCATCTCACAAGTGACGTCCAGTTAAAAAAAGTATTTTTATTATCCAAAAATTAGACTTAAAAGCATATAACAGAGTCCATTCAAAGTTCAACACCATATAGGTATGCAGATGGTGGTGTGTCTCAAATGAAAAGATGCAGGTCCGGACTACAATCTAATACAAACAGGCACAACATACCTTAAATATGGAAATTTAAGCTTTAGAATGTTCCTTATAGATCCACAGTCTCCCTACCAACGCGTTTCGATCCTCTAGGGATCTTTGTCAAGATCTTTTTTCTTTTAAAGAGCCCATGATTTTGTTCTGGGGGGTGAGTGGTAGCATAATTGGTGCAGTATAGGGTTGGTGAAATACTAAACTGTCCCAAGCTTAGTTTGGTCATTATACTGTGTTATCTACATATACCCCTCTCATTCTTAGTGGCGCCGAGGGGGTAGGGGCGCAGGTATTCTTTACCAGGGCCCGTTCTCCTTACCTCAAGTGCAGTGGTGCAGGGAGAAAGAAGTGACTGCTGCTACAGCAGCTTCTCTCCCAAGCCCTGCTGGGCTGTGGAAAGAGGCTGCTGCAACAATAGTCAATCCTCTGTCTCCCTGTGTGATTTGTTCAGCAGAGAGGGGGTGATCACACTCGACAGCCCCCTCCCCAACTGGTGCCCACCTTTTGTGGTGCTCACGCCTGCTTTGTGGGCACGCACATACTCTATTTTTTACATTTATGCACAAAGAGGTCCTTACCACACCTCCCCGAATTGGCCACATACCCTGACAGTACTGGGGCCCGGTAAAGCTTTCAGCAGCCGTGCTCATTGTATCAGTACAGAGTACCAACTTCCTACCAAGAGGCCTATATCCATGCTGAACCATCTCTTTCTTGGTGATATAGGCAGTAATGAGCATTGGGGCAATTTCATAAATGCCTAACACAGGAGATACCTGAGATATCACAGGCATTAGGCAAACTAATGCTGCACACCACAGTTCCTATTATTTTCAATTTACCACAAATGCTCAGTGACCATCAATAAAACTGCATCCAAATTCGCATTGTGGCTGAGATGCATGCACAGTACAGCATTAATCGCTCAACTGCGCAATCCTCGGGATTGCAATAATTTTGGGGCAGATTTAATTGCCTGCTGTGTTTACTGCACTGGTAAAACTCCACGTTTAACGACCGGAGCTATTCAATTGTTTTGCATTTTCTAGCACAATAAACCCACAAGTAACGTATGTTAACCCATAGATTATACTGTATGTGAAATGCTGGAATCTATGAGACTCTCCACATTTAAGTCCATGAGGGTATCACAGTTTATTCAGATTTTTGTGAATTCATAGAATTACATATTTGTTTTGTTTATTATGTAATCATGCTCTTTATTTCAGCCTCTTCATTTCAATATTTATGTACTGTACAATGATTGCAAGGTAAAAGACAGATGTTAATGCTATTCAACCAATTACCAAAATATTTGTAAAAGTTGATTTACTTACCAATTAAGCACTTTTATTTAAACAAAACAACCTTTGACCTTCTAAGTATCAGGTTAGTCTGGAATATGTGCATTCAGTATAGAGTCCAGTACCTGTATTAGAATGTGTCAGAGTTTTAGAATAATCAATTGTTTGTGTCAAGAAAATGCAAAATCTACACTTTCTCTATTTTAAATTTATATATAAAAAATTGGATGCTGATAAAAATGATGTCATCCTGTTGGAGTGGAATGACTGTTGGTCTAATGCCGGGTACACACCGGAGCAATGTCGGCCTGATTTTCTGTTTCATTGCAATGAATCGGCTACATCGCTCGGTGTGTAAGTGTGATTTGCACGTGCCTGCAGTTGTAAGCAACGGACATTTGTCAGCCCTGACGGACGTCTGCACTAGTGACCTGTGTTATTCATTTGAAGGATGGAACAGTGATTGCTCCATCCTTTATTAAATCTTTACAGTGTCCGATGCTCCAGTTTGTACAGTACCTGGCTTAAGCCTTCTCAGAGATGCCAAGGATAGAGTAAGGAAATAGTGAAAGAGAGAGACAATGGGGTTGAGGGAGAAAGTAACAACAGGACAGTGAAAATATGGAGGGGGAGGAGAGATGGAAAGAAAGGGGGGGGGGAGGGGCAGAGTGAAAAAAATAAATAAAGTCCTGTTAATGCTGGGTATTGCAGCAGATAGATAAATTGACAGACAGACAGACAGAATGCTGTTTCCGGGGGTTTGCCCAGGGTACCACATATGCACCAAGTCCTGGAATGCAATAGATTCCGGAGCTTGGCTGTAGATGGCATTGTCCTACAGAAGCTTATACTGTAGGCTTCTATCTCCCACCCCTTTCTGAGTGGGTGCCAACCTGATCCCTCCCAGCATCCCCCTCGACACGCACATCACTCGACACGTGCAGATAGGAGTCTGGGTCCTAAACCCAGAAGTCCTATCATTGCAAAGGATAGCTCTTACCGCAAGAGCTGTCCTTTGTGATTGTCTTCATGCATACGGCGTTAGTAAGCGCTGATATGCATGCAGAGAGTGACAGAATGCATCGCAAAAAAATAGTATGCTAAGCGCTTGTCAGCTTCACTCACTTGAGTTGCTTTTAATATGAGATTTCTGAGGCTGGTGACTTAAATAACCATTTCCTGTACAGCATAGGTAACTCTTGGGGGTAAATTTCCGAAATGGCAGGTTTGAAATTCCACTGGTTTAGTGGCTGTTTACTGGCGGGATTGCATACTGCAGTTTTAGTATGCTCAAAACCGCCACAAAACCACAGAGAAACCACATTTTAGAATTGAATAGAACATCATATGACTGTCATTAGCACAGGTCAATGGCGGCGAGCGATGTGATTGCAATTTACTTGCATTGCTGAATACGTGAAGCCCCCTTGCCTCCACAGCCTGGCTGCGAAGGCTGTCGGGCTACCGCCATTTTCTGCGTCGCATTTGCCGCGTGTGACATCACATGGCCGCCCCAAATATGGCGCTGACCCGCTCCCCGGTTTTCCCACACCGCAACACTGCATCACCACCCCACAAACGCCTCTGCCTGTCAATCAGGCAGAGGCATTCGTATCTCCCCAGCACGCCCACGCGCAGTGCGAGTCCTGCGCATGTGCACTGCCACGAAAACCGGGGAAATGCAAAGGCTGAACAGGGCCCCATATCTCAATATATAGAGATATTTAAACCAAAATAAATAAATAAATGATGCCTTTGAATTCCGAGTCTCAGCTGTACAGTTTCTGTAACACTGAATTGGAAAGTTCCAATGGATATTAATAGCAAAACATACACCTATATAATCTTATGGCAGCCATGCAATTTAAACATCACCAGTTATTATTTAGCCTCCATTTAATGACACAAATAGATATAATACTACTGGATTTTTTTACCTTTTCTATCTGTACTTATGGGAAGGAGCAGCACAATTAAATTTTTTTCTTCTTCTTTTGTGAGTGCTTCTTTAAGTAGCAACCTGTATTATTGCAGCTAAAAAGGACAAGACAGGTACAGGCTGAGTCTCCTGTATCCAAAATTCCAAAATACGAAATATTCCAAAATACGTAATTTTTGGAGCAGAACTGAGAGAGTTCTCCTTTGCTTTCTGATGGATCAGTGTACACCAACTTTGTTAAATGCACAAATTTCTTAAAAATAATGTATAAAAATATCTTCAGGCTATGTGTATAACGTGTATATGAAACATAAATGTATCTTCTGTTTAGACTTGGGTCTCATCACCATTTATTTCATTATGTATGCAAATATTCAGAAATACAGAAAAATCCGATATCCAAAATACTTCTGGCCCCAAGCGTTTCTGGAGATTCAGCCTGTAATTTAAATGTGACCGTCAACGGCACTTGCTGTTGTATACTGTATTAGGATATCATTGTTTTACTTTCTGTTAGAGTGTGCTGGGATACTGCCATACGTTTGACATATCCTGTATTTTTGTCCCCTTAGGGCCATCTAGTGTCTCTGGCTTCAATGTCTCTGCTAAAGGGGAGAATTATGTACACCTTGCTTGGACGGTTCCTAATAATACTAATAGTGATACATACACCTACAACGTGCTATGGCAGCCAGACAACAAGAACATCAGTGTAACAACCAACTATGTACAGGTGACTGGGCTGTCACCAGGAGTAAGCTACAACTTCACCATCTACACTCTGACCTCAGATGGAGTGCGGAGCGATGCGTATCAGGAAACACAGACTACTACAAGTAAGTTCATGTTGGTTTTGTACTGTGGTTGTTTGTGCTGTTATTTAATATCTAAATACATATTACAGAATATTGGTGGCCGTCAGTATAGTTGGTGAAGGTTTAACTGGGCCTTCTGTTTTTTTTAATCTAAAAACTTTTGACTGTTATAACTGATTTACATAAATGAAATAGGCAGGAACATATTGAGATAGCTGTAATTACCCAGTCGTCCACATACTAAGCCGCAGGGAACAGTAATTGTCTCTGTAGCTTTTCACTATTTGACGTTATTACTAGTGATGTGCACCGGACATTTTTCGGGTTTTGTGTTTTGGTTTTGGATTCGGTCCCGCGGCCGTGTTTTGGATTCGGACGCGTTTTGGCAAAACCTCACCGAAATTTTTTTGTCGGATTCGGGTGTTTTTTTCAAAAAACCCTAAAAAACAGCTTAAATCATAGAATTTGGGGGTCATTTTGATCCCATAGTATTATTAACCTCAATAACCATAATTTCCACTCATTTCCAGTCTATTCTGAACACCTCACACCTCACAATATTATTTTTAGTCCTAAAATTTGCACCGAGGTCGCTGGATGGCTAAGCTAAGCGACACAAGTGGCCGACACAAACACCTGGCCCATCTAGGAGTGGCACTGCAGTGTCAGGCAGAATGGCACTTCCAAAAAATTGTCCCCAAACAGCACATGATGCAAAGAAAAAAAGAGGCGCACCAAGGTCGCTGTGTGACTAAGCTAAGCGACACAAGTGGCCGACACAAACACCTGGCCCATCTAGGAGTGGCACTGCAGTGTCAGACAGGATGGCACTTCAAAAATGGTGCAAATGGTGGAAAGCGCAAGCTCTTCCCGTCCAGTGTTGGGAAGGTCAGACATCGCAACCGACACAATTGGACTCTCCTTGGGGATTTGTGATTTAGAAGAACTCACAGTTCTTTGCTGTGCTTTTGCCAGCTTAAGTCTTTTCATTTTTCTAGCGAGAGGATGAGTGCTTCCATCCTCATGTGAATCTGAACCACTAGCCATGAGCATAGGCCAGAGCCTCAGCCGTTCCTTGCCACTCCGTGTCGTAAATGGCATATTGGCAAGTTTACGCTTCTCATCAGACGCTTTAAATTTTGATTTTTGGGTCATTTTACTGAACTTTTGTTTTTTGGATTTTACATGCTCTCTACTATGACATTGGGCATCGGCCTTGGCAGATGACGTTGATGGCATTTCATCGTCTCGGCCATGACTAGTGGCAGCAGCTTCAGCACGAGGTGGAAGTGGATCTTGATCTTTCCCTATTTTAACCTCCACATTTTTGTTCTCCATTTTTTAATGTGTGGAATTATATGCCAGTATCAATAGCAATGGCCTACTACTATATATACTGCGCACAACTGAAATGCACCACAGGTATGGATGGATAGTATACTTGACGACACAGAGGTAGGTACAGCAGTGGCCTTCCGTACCGTACTGCTATATATATACTGGTGGTCACTGTCAGCAAACTGCAAAACTAAAATGCACCACAGGTATAGAATCTAGATGGATAGTATACTTGACGACACAGAGGTAGGTACAGCAGTGGCCTTCCGTACCGTACTGCTATATATACTGGTGGTCACTGTCAGCAAACTGCAAAACTAAAATGCACCACAGGTATAGAATCTAGATGGATAGTATACTTGACGACACAGAGGTAGGTAGAGCAGTGGCCTTCTGTACCGTACTGCTATATATACTTGTGGTCACTGTCAGCAAACTGCAAAACTAAAATGCACCACAAGTATAGAATCTAGATGGATAGTATACTTGACGACACAGAGGTAGGTACAGCAGTGGCCTTCCGTACCGTACTGCTATATATACTGGTGGTCACTGTGTCAGCAAACTGCAAAACTAAAATGCACCACAGGTATAGAATGTAGATGGATAGTATACTTGACGACACAGAGGTAGGTACAGCAGTGGCCTTCCGTACCGTACTGCTATATATACTGGAGGTCACTGTCAGCAAACTGCAAAACTAAAATGCACCACAGGTATAGAATCTAGATGGATAGTATACTTGACGACACAGAGGTAGGTACAGCAGTGGCCTTCCGTACCGTACTGCTATATATACTGGTGGTCACTGTGTCAGCAAATTGCAAAACTAAAATGCACCACAGGTATAGAATGTAGATGGATAGTATACTATACTTGACGACACAGAGGTAGGTACAGCAGTGGCCTTCCGTACCGTACTGCTATATATACTGGTGGTCACTGTGTCAGCAAACTGCAAAACTAAAATGCACCACAGGTATAGAATGTAGATGGATAGTATACTTGACGACACAGAGGTAGGTACAGCAGTGTCCTACTGTACCGTAATGCTATATATTATATACTGGTGGTCAGCAAACTGTGCAAAACTGAAATGCACCACAGGTATGGATGGATAGTATACTTGACGACACAGAGGTAGGTACAGCAGTGGCCTTCTGTACCGCACTCCTATATATTATATACTGGTGGTCAGCAAAATTATGCACTGTACTCCTACTATATACTACACAATGCAGCACGGATATGGAGTGTTTTTCAGGCAGACAACGTATACTGGTGGTCACTGGTCAGCAAAACTCTGCACTGTACTCCTCCTATATAATATTATACTGGTGGTCCCCAGTCCCCACAATAAAGCAGTGTGAGCACAGATATATGCAGCACACTGAGCACAGATATGGAGTGTTTTTCAGGCAGACAACGTATACTGGTGGTCACTGTCAGCAAAACTCTGCACTGTACTCCTCCTATATAATACAGCTGCTCCCCAGTCCCCACAATTAAGCAGTGTGAGCACAGATATATGCAGCACACTGAGCACAGATAAGGAGCGTTTTTTTCAGGCAGAGAACGGATAAAACTGGTGGTCACTGATCAGCAAAACTCTGCACTGTACTCCTCCTATATTAATATAAAGCTGCTCCCCAGTCCCCACAATGATATAAGCAAGCACAAATATTTGCATCAACTCAACAATGAATAAACGGAGAGGACGCCAGCCATGTCCTCTCCCTAACATTTCCAATGCACGAGTGAAAATGGCGGCGACGCGCGGCTGCTTATATAGAATCCGAATCTCGCGAGAATCCGACAGCGGGATGATGACGTTCGGGCGCGCTCGGGTTAACCAAGCCATATGGGAGAATCCGAGTATGCCTCGGACCCGTGTAAAATGGGTGAAGTTCGGGGGGGTTCGGTTTCCGAGGAACCGAACCCGCTCATCACTAGTTATTACTATGGGAGTACTCCCTGTGTCCCTTAAATAATAATTAAGATTTATTTCTTTTAAAGAGCCCATGATTTTATACTGGGGTGAGTGGTAGCTTAATTAGTGTAGTATAGGGTTGGTGAAACACTAAACTGTCCCAAGCTTAGATTGGCCTTCATACTGTGGTATCACCTATTCCCCTCTTAAGGGGGGGTACACACTAGGCGATTGCAGCCTAAAAAATAAACGATAACAACATAAATGCCGTTATCGTTTATTTTTAGGCTGAAATCGTCCAGTGTGTATGGGGGTAATATTGGTGACCGATGAATGATGCACGCTCCCACACGCTGTTCAGCGATCACCAGTATTGAGCTGACATGCAGCTCAACCCGTCAATGTCGGGCTGAGCTGCATGTTCGGGAATGCCGGCGGTGACGTCACTGAACGTTATCGTTGAACCTGTGGCTTGCTGCACTCGCCCCCCCCCCCCACACACACACACACACACACACACACACACTTCCTCTGTCGGCATTCTGTGGCCGAGATCCCGGCCGCCGGTAATGTGTTACATACCCAGGCAGAGAGAGCCAGGGGAGTCATAGCACAGTGAGCTGATGAAGTCACAGGACACAGAGACAGCAGCTGGGGATTGGACAGACAGAGAGACCCAGGGGAGTCACAGCACAATGACTGGGCATGACATAGAGCAAGGGGAGTCACAGGACACAGAAACTGCAGCTGGGGATTGAACAGAGACAGCCAGAGAAAGCTGGGGATGTGCAGGTTTTTGTAATAGGGTGCACTGTGGTTGTACTGTACCAGTGGGATCCTCACTATTGTGTAGTTTAAAAAAAAAAATGCAGCAATCCCACTAAAATAAATGACCTGTCACTGACAGGTGGGTTTGCAACATTTCATAAATAGCCCTGGGATATTCAGCCTAGGCTGGTACTGAAAAATTATGTGTGTCCCCACTATGTTTTCATTAGTGACCACTAGGCTAAAACAGCCAGGGCTGGTGACACTATAGCAGGGAGACATGCAGGGTGGGGTCTCCCTGCCAGCCAAGGTTTTATATTGAGGACCCCAGAAAAAAATATATATAATGAGGGCGAGTCATTATATTTGGATCCAGAATTAAAAGGAGGAATTGAAAACCTTATGATATTTGTCTGGAACCAATACATTGATGCCCCTGGATATATATATATATATAGACAAATTGCAAAAACCCGGCACTCCAGTGTACTTCCAAGTTGAAATGCTGTGGTGCCCTCCTGGTGACTCTAGGTCACTGTATACACCGTGCGAAGAAGGCGGCACTCAAACAGACTCCGTAGTGCAAGTGATTAGGTCATTTATTTAGACCAGGGTGGCCGACATATTTCGGGGCAACTTGCTGCTTTGGCCCTGAGGACGGGGGTTTATCCCGAAATATGTCGGCCACCCTGGTTTGAGTGCCGCCTTCTTCGCACGGTATATATATATATATATATATATATATATATGTGTATATATATACACACACACACACACACACACACACACACACACACACACACACACACACACACCACAGTAAGGGAATTAATATAAAATGTGATATGACAATAAAATATCCATAATTTTAACCTTTGGTTAATAATATATGTGTGGATTGGAATAGGCAATTACACACAAAATTGTGTACGTATTAAAATAAGAAAGGAATAAACAACGGAGCGGATTTTCTTCTTTTTCTTTTATTATTCACATTTTCTTTATCTTCGAGCACATTTCTATCATACTTTGAATCGATTTTAATATTATTTTTTCGCTAATATATCAAGTTCCGCAAGACGGTAATTTTAAATGCATTAATAAAAGTTAATTTTTATCTTGAGTGCACCTTACAGATACAAACCCTTTTTTCTTCCATGAGTTGTTGTGTATCTATTGGTTGTCTTAGGAAGCACCCCCCACAATTCATTAGACATATAGGGGTATATTCAGTAAGAGTCAGATCCATTCCGACATGCAGTTGTCGGAATGGATCCGACAACCCCTATTCAATGGACGGCCAAATCCGACTGTTGGATTTGGACGTACACAGGGTCCTGTGCTGCCGCTGCTGTCAGCGGCTGCGGATGCGCTGACAGCAGCGGCCAGGGGTGCAGATGGCGGCTGCCGGCGGAGGGATTAACGGTGGCGGGCGTGAGCGGGATGGTGGCGGGGGAGCAGAGATTAGCAGTCGGCCAGGCACCTCTCTCCCTGCAGCCCCCCCCCCCACCGCTGCAGACATGTCCTCCCGCAGCTAGCTTCTCCCGCCAGCTTCCGATCTCATCTCCCCCAGCCGCCCGCAGAACCGCTCATCTCCTCACCTCAATCCGATTTGTTTTCAAGTCGGACTGAGTTTGTCGGAAAGGGGGCCAAAACCTTTTGGATTTGGCCCCATTTCTGACAGAAGCACGCGGATTGGTGGCTTTTCCGCCGATCCACATGTTTACCGACAAGTCGGAAATTCCCGACTTCTCAAAAAAAAATCAGACACTATTGAATAGGTCAGAACCCCTTCCGACCTATTTCTGTCGGAAGCTGCCGTCTTTCTGACAAGACGGCAGCTTCCAACAGTTGTTCAATACACCCCACAGTTGTAACGAATACTGGGGTATCTTACTATTGGCTTTTTAACCGGTAAATACCTAATAACTGAGTGTGCAGATTTATTCAGTCCTGTTTATAAATGGTTCACAAATGAGACATTTTTGTTCTGTGAAAATATCAGCAAGATACATTTACCATCTAATGTACATCAGTGACCCCGAATCCTTAAGGACTAACAAAGCTCTACATCAGTGGCAGAACTTGAGAGTGGTTGGCCTAGGTGCAAAAATATAATTTGGGCCCAACTCCACTCCTCCACTCCAACCCAAGTTCACAATATGCCACAAGGCAGTGGGTGACAAAGAGAGGCAGAGGGTGACAGCCTAAGGCAAGGAAGGCAAAGGTTGACATAGAGAGGCAGAGGCAAACAACGGAAGGCAAGGAGGGGCAGAGGGTGAGAGCGGAAGGTGGGGGGGCAGAGGGTGACTGGTGGAAACAGTGGGTAACAGGGAGAGACAGTGCAAACCACAATGTCCTGCATGATGCAGAGAACAGAAGGCATGTACCCTGGTGGGGGCAGGAACACAGTGACCTTTGCTCTGTCTGTCAGGCAGACTCTGACAGTGCCAGGTACACCACTTGTGAGCTGCCTTTAATTCACAGACAGCAATGAATCAGAAAAAATGTACAGCGGTCTATTAATTAGAGGCAGCGAGTGGCTGTGATCATCAGCGCTGATACAGTAGGTTGTAGGACTACTCTATCAGCTGGCACACATATGTTCAACCCTATCTCTCTAAGGTAAGAGGCAGGTCCCTCAGGCAGTGGGGTGCATTCTGCTCTCTGCACTGGGCCAGTCAACCAACATTGCTCAAAATGGTTTGCAGGGGTCAAGGGGATAACACATTGCTGGGCAGCAGTGGGCCCGTTAGTCCTCAGGGGCCCCGGTGAAATGCACCTGCTGCACCAATGGTAGTTCCGCCTCTGCGCCACATAAAAAAATTGCCAAGGTGGCTTGAGAGGAAGATTTATCAGCTGCAGAGAATCTGTGTCCCAGTGTTGGACGGGGTCATGAAGGGCCACCATGGGAATTCAGTGGTAGGTGCCAATGGAGGATCCAGGGAGGCCAACAGAGCGAACCCCCCCCCCCCCAGCACAGTCCGCCCTCCATCATTTCACTCTGCATTTTGACTTGCACTGAAGAGATTAAGGTCTGCCCCTCCCCCTCCCTTTATCTGTACATCCGATTCCCAAGATGTAATTGGGACAGGCGGGAGCGCTTCAAGTCGAGCATGATGAGGCTCAGGCTGTGCTGTGATCGGAAGTCGGGTGGCTGAGAGAGAATTCCTGATTCCTATGTGCAGCCAGCTCCCAGTTTAGGTCAGGGCACACAGCTCCTGTAAAAGCCAGCCACAGCCGGAGTGTGGGGGATGCTGAGAGCTCCGAGCTGTTCAGTTGCAGTTAGCAGAGATGGGTAAGATCTGTAGTAGCAGGCTATCAGCCAGCAGCAGCAGCATGCATGGTCTTGTCCTCTCTCTCTCACCCTGGCCACTACACCCGCTCTTTGCACAATCGGCAGCATGTACTACCTTCTCTGCCTTACCATACCCTCCAACTGTACCTTTTTTTTATAGTCTGTACCTGCCAAAAAGGGCTTTGTACCGATTTTTGACTCTCCAAATTTACATCGAAAGTATAGAAAAGGGTGTGCGGCCATGCCCCTTTACCCATGGCCACACCCACTTTTCTGATTTGAACCGGTTTTTATGTGTAAAATGTTGGAGGGTAAGCCTAACCCAGGGAAGTGACCTCAGATCTGGGCACCTGGCTGGGGTGGCACCTGGCTAATGGTGCCTTTCTGTACAGATGGTCTGGTGCTGTGTGTCCTGAGCATAGTGCAGGGAGAACTGCCTGCATGTGGCTGTGGGTAAAATGGCAAAAGATAGATGCCCTGCAGCGTGCCAATTCCAGGCACTTTGCTCTCATCATTGCTCCCTGCCCTACTGTACACTGTCACTTTGCATAAATGCATTTATTATTGTATATGTACACCGTATCAATATACAGGTTGAGTATCCCATATCCAAATATTCCGAAATACGGAATATTCCGAAATACGAACTTTTTTGAGCGAGAGTGAGATAGTGAAACCTTTGTTTTTTGATGGCACAATGTACACAAACTTTGTTTAATACACAAGGTTATTCAAAATATTGTATTAAATGACATCCAGACTGTGTGTATAAGGTGTATATGAAACATAAATGAATTGTGTGAATGTACACACACTTTGTTTAATGCACAAAGTTATAAAAAATATCAGCTAAAATGACCTTCAGGCTGTGTGTATAAGGTGTATATGAAACATAAATGCATTCTGTGCTTAGATTTAGGTCCCATCACCATGATATCTCATTATGGTATCTAATTATTCCAAAATACGGAAAAATCCCATATCCAAAATACCTCTGGTCCCAAGCATTTTGGATAAGGGATACTCAACCTGTATAAACATATATAAAAAATATGTAAATTGGAATAAGCCATGTGACCAACCAATCAATAAAATAAAAGGGGAGGAGTTGAAACCAGAAAGAGGAGGTGCCAGGACAGGAAAGAGGAGGAGTCAGGATTAATCATTAACTCTCCCCCCCTGAAAGAACAGTCTACAATAGATCTGCCCCTGGTAGGTACCCATGTGTAGTTGTGTGGCCAGTCTCCAGAGAGGGGGGGGGGTCCAGCTGCCACATTGTTTTGGATAAGCATTATAGAGTGATGGAGCTGGGCCCTTTGGTTACTATATAAAAGAAATACTGCTAGTGCATGCATGATAACGTACAAGATTAACCACTTGCCTGGCATGGTTGCATCAGATGCGACCCTTATCTGATCTGGTCGCATAGGATGTGACCAGTCAGATACACAGAGTGTGCAACTGCAAGGAAGGGAAACGTCCCACTACTGATGCTCTCAGAGGGACTGGAAGGTCCCTCTGCCCTCCTGCATCCTCCCCCAGTGTTTTGCCTGATTAGTCAGCATGGCAGGACCCCTCAGAGACGACAGTCACTGGGTAAGTGTAAGTTGACCCCCCTTCCCCCCCCCCCGATGTACTTGGTGGCTGTCCTGGCTCTTAAACTGATAATTGCGATGGTTGCAATGCTTCTGATGTTCCGATGGTGACAACTGATGTTCCAATGTTTGAAATAAAAATAAATTCTTTTTTGTACAAATATAATTTTTTTTTAAATACAATCATTTTGGATATGTTTAAATACATGTTCTTCACCTAAATCACTCATAGTCATAACATAACCCTGACAATTTGTGCATTTTTTGGAAAACAAATTGTCAGTTTAATGGTTAATAACAACAATGCACTGTAGAAAATACACCATAGTCCTGTGCAGTATAATGTACATATGTATAATGTATAATTCAAGTACATAGTCTGCAACCTGATCTCTAGAGGAGGAGGGGCTCCCAGGCTGTGGGGCCCACTAGGGGTTTCCCTTGTAACACTGTGGGCCAGTCCAACCCTGCTGTTAATGGTTAATGGCTTAAACTGGCAATGGTTATTGGCTTAAACCAGATATGGTGCGTACACGCTTGCATACGATACGGCTGATATTGGCCGGTTAGTTGCAATATTATATAGTGTGTACACACGATACAGGATACTATGCGCGCTGCGGCAGGTCGTATCCTGCATCGCATCGTCTTTACTGTCAGCATAAATCAATCAGAAAAAAATAACAAACAGCCTAAGAGGTCCATTTTCCAATGATCGCATATGCAATGCAATCCTGGGCTAGCGCAACCAGATCGCATTGCATAATGTGATTTTATCTGTGGATGTATCACCCAGCAAAGGCAGGGACAGGGGCTCCGAAAGCCCATCCCTGCGATGCAATGAGTGTGCTGCTGGGACCGCTGTGCATTTACAGTCATCATTACCGCCAGGCACAGGGGCCATTTCCGGCTACCTGGAACTGCATCTCCTGGTAGCTGTGGGGGCCAATGATACTGATACATCAGGCAGTATCGCGTCCCTCATAGAAACCTATGGGGATGCCGCTGCGGGCGGCAATGGAGGGATTGCAGCAGGTATTGGAGCCTGCTGCGATCCCTGCTACAGTATCTCTTTCTTATATTACTTAATATTTGCGGTTACCACTTGTGAACCACTTCGTTCACAGACTTATCGCGTCTACAGATATATTGGTGCATCGTTCTGTGTGTATGCTTTTTTTTTTTTTCCTTGCTTAGAAATACCCCTCCCTTTCAAGCACCTGAATGAGCATCTGCCATTATATATGTGTTTTGTTTTTTTTTACCAGTGTAGTGAAACCTTTTTTTTTTACTTAAGGGAAGGAGCAGCACAATTCAATATCCGTGAGTGTTTCTTTAAATAGCAACATGTGTTATTGCAGCTAAAAAGGACAAGACAGGTACAGGCTGAGTCTCCTGTATCCAAAATTCCAAAATATGAAATATTCCAGAATACGTAATTTTTTGAGTGGAACTGAGAGAGTTCTCCTTTGCTTTCTGATGGATCAGTGTACACCAACTTCGTTTACTGCACATAATCAGTGACGGACTGGCCCTCGATTCGGCACTGGCATCTTGTGAACGCGCGCGCATTGCGGGGGGTGCGCCACACAACGTATGGGGGCATGCCGTGAGTCATGGGGGCGTGGACTCATGGTACAACCCCATTTCCATGGAGACCATGGAACCAGAGAGCCGGAGACTGCACTGCGCGTGGCCTTCCCGGCTCTCTGAGTGACCAATTTGGCCCACCTGCCCATCGGCCCTTCTGGCATGTGCCAGATGGCCAGTCCGGCCATGCACACAATTATTACAAATATTGTATAAAATTACCTTCGGGCTATGCGTATAAGGTGTATGTGAAACACAAATGAATATTGCGTTAGACTTGATCCTATCTCAAGATATCTCATTATGTATGCAAATATTACTAGTACAGAAAAATCCGATATATCCAAAATACTTCTGGTCCCAAGCGTTTCTGGAGATTCAACCTATAATTTAATTGTGATAGTCAACGGCACTTACACATAAGGCACCATTTAAAGCAGCCCTGTTTTCAGAAAATATGTATATTGTATACATATAATATTGTTATACTTTCTGTTAGAGTGTGCTGGGATACTGCCATATGTTTGACTTGGGTTCACTACGGCTGGCCGGCGGTCGGGCTCCCGGTATACTGAGCGCCGGGAGCCCGACCGCCGGTATACAGAAGACCACCCGTTTGACTTATCCTGTATTTTTGTATTCTTAGGGCCATCCAGTGTCTCTGGCTTCAATGTCTCTGCTGTAGGGGAGAAATATGTAAATCTTACTTGGACGGTTCCTAATAATACTAATAGCGATACATACACCTACAACGTGCTATGGCAGCCAGGCAACATGAACATCAATATAACAACCAACCATGTACAGGTGACTGGGCTGTCACCAGGAGTAAGGTACAACTTCACCATCTACACTCTGACCTCAGATGGAGTGCGGAGCGATGCGTATCAGGAAACACAGACTACTACAAGTAAGTTCATGTTGGTTTTGTACCGTGGCTGTGTGTGCTGTTATAAAATATTTAAATACATACAGTATTATAGCATATTGGTGCCCATAGCTGGTGAAGGTTTAACTAGGCCTTTAACAGGCAGCGGCGCAGTACTTTGGGCAGGGAGAAAGAAGTGACTTCTGCTACAGCACCCTCTCCCAACCCCAGCTGGGCATTGGAGAGAGGCTGCTGCAGCACCAGCAGTCAGTCCTTTGTCTCCCAGTGTGATGTGTGGCTGTGGAGTGGGGAGCGATTGCACCGGACACCCAGCTCTTCATCCATTCCTCGCTGACCACCAACCAGCACCCACCTTGCCCACTTTCCAGACACGCAGATAGTCTATTTTTACATTTTTGCACAGTACCTGTGCCTGGCAAAGCTGTTGGCCGCCCTGATCATTCTAGCAGCACAAAATATCAACTTCTTTCCAACAGGGGCGCCAACAGCTGTGCTGGGCCCAGGTACTGGGAGGGGTGTGTGGCCAATGCAAGAAGGTGTGGCCAGCCCCCCTCCTTAGGAAATATAAAAAAATCCTAGGAGGTGCTGGCATGGGGGCAGATGGGCCAGGCAGCACCCAGGTGGCAATCAGTCACCCTCCATTTCTCCCCCCGCACATCACGCAGTGACACAGGGAGAGAGTTGTGACTGCTTCTGCAGCTGCCTCTCTCCCCAGCGCAGCACACAGCAGCGTCTGTGCTGGACTGGGGAGAAGCTGCTGCTGCAGTCGCTCCTCTCTCTCGCCGCTCCAAGTGCACTGTCTACAATGGTGAAGGGGGAGCAGCGGGACCCTCAAACAGGCCAGGGCAGAGGTAAAGAGTACCCGCTATGTGTGTATACTTGTGTATGTATATACAGTTTGTGTGCACTGTATGTATGTGTGTGTATGTTTGTGTATGGATGAATGTGTGTATGCTATATATATATGTGTGTGATATAAATACAGTTGTGCTCATAAGTTTACATACCCTAGCAGAATTTGTGATTTTCTGGCCATTTGTCAGAGAATATGAATGATAACTCACAAACTTTTCTTTCACTCATGGTTAGTGGTTGGGTGATGCCATTTATTGTAAAACAACTGTGTTTACTCCTTTTCTCTAACGTCCTAGTGGATGCTGGGGACTCCGAAAGGACCATGGGGGGGATAGCGGCTCCGCAGGAGACTGGGCACAAAGTAAAAGTTTTAGGACTAGCTGGTGTGCACTGGCTCCTCCCCCTATGACCCTCCTCCAAGCCTCAGTTAAGATTTTGTGCCCGAACGAGAAGGGTGCAATCTAGGTGGCTCTCCTGAGCTGCTTAGAGTAAAAGTTTAAATAGGTTTTTTATTTTCAGTGAGACCTGCTGGCAACAGGCTCACTGCATCGAGGGACTAAGGGGAGAAGAAGCGAACTCACCTGCGTGCAGAGTGGATTGGGCTTCTTAGGCTACTGGACATTAGCTCCAGAGGGACGATCACAGGCCCAGCCATGGATGGGTCCTGGAGCCGCGCCGCCGGCCCCCTTACAGATGCTGAAGCAAGAAGAGGTCCATAAATCGGCGGCAGAAGACTTTCATGTCTTCATAAGGTAGCGCACAGCACTGCAGCTGTGCGCCATTGCTCTCAGCACACTTCACACTTCGGTCACTGAGGGTGCAGGACGCTGGGGGGGGGGCGCCCTGGGAAGCAATGAATTTACCTTATTTGGCAAAAAATACATCACATATAGCTCCTGGGCTATATGGATGTATTTAACCCCTGCCAGTTTTCCAGAAAAAAGCGGGAGAAGAGCCCGCCGTGAAGGGGGCGGGGCCTATCTCCTCAGCACACAGCGCCATTTTTCCCACACAGCTCCGCTGGTAGGAAGGCTCCCAGAATCTCCCCTGCATCCTGCAACTACAGAAACAGGGTAAAAAAGAGAGGGGGGCACTTATTTGGCAAAATAACAGATATAAGCAGCTATAAGGGATAGACACTTATTGTAAGGTTGTCCCTATACATATATAGCGCTCTGGTGTGTGCTGGCATACTCTCCCTCTGTCTCCCCAAGGGGCTAAGTGGGTCCTGTCCTCTATCAGAGCATTCCCTGTGTGTGTGCTGGGTGTCGGTACGTGTGTGTCGACATGTATGAGGAGGAAAATGATGTGGAGGCGGAGCAATTGCCTATAATGGTGATGTCACCCCCTAGGGAGTCGACACCTGAATGGATGGCCGTAATTAAGGAATTACGTGACAGTGTCGGCACGTTACAGAAAACTGTTGACGACATGAGACAGCCGGCAGCTCAGTTAGTGCCTGTCCAGGCGTCTCAAACACCGTCAGGGGCTATTAAACGCCCGTTACCTCAGTGGGTCGACACGGACCCAGACACAGACACTGACTCCAGTGTCGACGGTGAAGAAACAAACGTATTTTCCAGTAGGGCCACACGTTACATGATCACGGCAATGAAGGAGGTTTTGCACATCTCTGTTACTGCAAGTACCACAAAAAGGGGTATTATGTGGGGTGTGAAAAAACTACCCGTAGTTTTTCCTGAATCAGATGAATTGAATGAAGTGTGTGATGAAGCGTGGGTTACCCCCGACAAAAAACTGCTAATTTCTAAAAAATTATTGGCACTATATCCCTTCCCACCAGAGGTTAGGGCTCGTTGGGAAACACCCCCTAGGGTGGATAAGGCGCTCACACGCTTATCAAAACAAGTGGCGTTACCGTCTCCAGAAACGGCCGCCCTTAAGGAGCCAGCAGATAGGAGGCTGGAAAATATCCTTAAAAGTATATACACTCATACTGGTGTTATACTGCGACCAGCAATAGCCTCAGCCTGGATGTGCAGTGCTGGGGTGGCTTGGTCGGATTCCCTGACTGAAAATATTGATACCCTGGACAGGGACAATATATTATTGACTATAGAGCATTTAAAGGATGCATTCCTATATATGCGAGATGCACAGAGAGACATTTGCACTCTGGCATCAAGAGTAAGTGCGATGTCCATTTCTGCCAGAAGAGGATTATGGACGCGACAGTGGTCAGGGGATGCGGATTCCAAACGGCATATGGAAGTATTGCCGTATAAAGGGGAGGAGTTATTTGGGGGCGGTCTATCGGACCTGGTGGCCACGGCAACGGCTGGGAAATCCACCTTTTTACCCCAAGTCACCTCGCAGCAGAAAAAGATACCGCCTTTTCAGGCTCAGTCCTTTCGTCCCCATAAGGGCAAGCGGGCAAAAGGCCACTCATATCTGCCCCGGGGCAGAGGAAGGGGAAAAAGACTGCAACAGACAGCTTCTTCCCACGACCAGAAGCCCTCCCCCGCTTCTGCCAAGTCCTCAGCATGACGCTGGGGCCTTACAAGCGGACTCAGGCACGGTGGGGGCCCGTCTCAAGAATTTCAGCGCGCAGTGGGCTCACTCGCAAGTGGACCCCTGGATCCTGCAGGTAGTATCTCAGGGGTACAAATTGGAATTCGAGACGTCTCCCCCTCGCCGGTTCCTGAAGTCTGCTTTACCAACGTCTACCCCCGACAGGGAGGCGGTATTGGAAGCCATTCACAAGCTGTATTCCCAGCAAGTGATAATCAAGGTACCCCTCCTACAACAGGGAAAGGGGTATTACTCCACGCTGTTTGTGGTACCGAAGCCGGACGGCTCGGTGAGACCCATTTTAAATCTGAAAGCCTTGAACACTTACATAAAAAGGTTCAAGTTCAAGATGGAGTCACTCAGAGCAGTGATAGCGAACCTGGAAGAAGGGGACTACATGGTGTCTCTGGACATCAAGGATGCTTACCTCCATGTCCCAATTTGCCCTTCTCACCAAGGGTACCTCAGGTTTGTGGTACAGAACTGTCACTATCAGTTTCAGACGCTGCCGTTTGGATTGTCCACGGCACCCCGGGTCTTTACCAAGGTAATGGCCGAAATGATGATTCTTCTTCGAAGAAAAGGCGTCTTAATTATCCCTTACTTGGACGATCTCCTGATAAAGGCACGGTCCAGAGAACAGTTAGAGGTCGGAGTAGCACTATCTCAAATAGTACTACGACAGCACGGATGGATTCTAAATATTCCAAAATCGCAGCTGATTCCGACGACACGTCTGCTGTTCCTAGGGATGATTCTGGACACAGTACAGAAAAAGGTGTTTCTCCCGGAAGAGAAAGCCAGGGAGTTATCCGACCTAGTCAGGAAACTCCTAAGACCAGGCCAGGTGTCAGTGCATCAGTGCACAAGGGTCCTGGGAAAGATGGTGGCTTCTTACGAAGCGATTCCATTCGGCAGATTCCACGCAAGAACTTTTCAGTTGGATCTGCTAGACAAATGGTCCGGATCGCATCTTCAAATGCATCAGCGGATAACCCTGTCTCCAAGGACAAGGGTGTCTCTCCTGTGGTGGTTACAGAGTGCTCATCTCCTAGAGGGCCGCAGATTCGGCATTCAGGATTGGGTCCTGGTGACCACGGATGCCAGCCTGAGAGGCTGGGGAGCAGTCACACAGGGAAAAAATTTCCAGGGCTTGTGGTCAAGCAGGGAAACGTCACTTCACATAAATATCCTGGAACTAAGGGCCATTTACAATGCCCTAAGTCAGGCAAGGCCTCTGCTTCAGGGTCAGCCAGTATTGATCCAGTCGGACAACATCACGGCAGTCGCCCACGTAAACAGACAGGGCGGCACAAGAAGCAGGAGGGCAATGACGGAAGTGACAAGGATTCTTCGCTGGGCGGAAAATCATGTGATAGCACTGTCAGCAGTGTTCATTCCGGGAGTGGACAACTGGGAAGCAGACTTCCTCAGCAGACACGATCTTCACCCGGGGGAGTGGGGACTTCACCCAGAAGTCTTCCACATGATTGTAAACCGTTGGGAAAAACCAAAGGTGGACATGATGGCGTCTCGCCTCAACAAAAAACTGGACAGATATTGCTCCAGGTCAAGGGACCCTCAGGCAATAGCTGTGGACGCTCTGGTAACACCGTGGGTGTACCGGTCAGTGTATGTGTTCCCTCCTCTTCTTCTCATACCAAAAGTACTGAGAATCATAAGAAGGAGAGGAGTAAAGACTATACTCGTGGCTCCGGATTGGCCAAGAAGGACTGGTACCCGGAAATTCAAGAGATGCTCACGGAAGACCCGTGGCCTCTACCTCTAAGACAGGACCTGCTCCAGCAGGGACCATGTCTGTTCCAAGACTTACCGCGGCTGCGTTTGACGGCATGGCGGTTGAACGCCGGATCCTGAAGGAAAAAGGCATTCCGGATGAAGTCATCCCTACCCTGATCAAAGCCAGGAAGGATGTAACCGTACAACATTATCACCGTATTTGGCGTAAATATGTTGCGTGGTGCGAGGCCAGGAAGGCCCCTACGGAGGAATTTCAACTGGGTCGATTCCTGCATTTCCTGCAAACAGGACTGTCTATGGGCCTCAAATTAGGGTCCATTAAGGTTCAAATTTCGGCCCTGTCGATATTCTTCCAAAAAGAACTAGCTTCTGTTCCTGAAGTTCAGACGTTTGTCAAGGGAGTACTGCATATACAGCCTCCTTTTGTGCCTCCAGTGGCACCTTGGGATCTCAATGTAGTGTTGGGATTCCTAAAATCACATTGGTTTGAACCACTCACCACTGTGGACTTGAAATATCTCACATGGAAAGTGGTAATGCTGTTAGCCCTGGCTTCAGCCAGGCGTGTATCAGAATTGGCGGCTTTATCCTATAAAAGCCCTTACCTAATTTTTCATACGGACAGGGCAGAATTGAGGACTCGTCCTCAATTTCTCCCTAAGGTGGTTTCAGCATTTCACTTAAACCAACCTATTGTGGTGCCTGCGGCTACTAGGGACTTGGAGGATTCCAAGTTGCTGGACGTAGTCAGGGCCCTGAAAATATATGTTTCCAGGACGGCTGGAGTCAGAAAATCTGACTCGCTGTTTATCCTGTATGCACCCAACAAGCTGGGTGCTCCTGCTTCTAAGCAGACGATTGCTCGTTGGATTTGTAGTACAATTCAGCTTGCACATTCTGTGGCAGGCCTGCCACAGCCAAAATCTATAAAAGCCCATTCCACACGGAAAGTGGGCTCATCTTGGGCGGCTGCCCGAGGGGTCTCGGCTTTACAACTTTGCCGAGCTGCTACTTGGTCAGGGGCAAACACGTTTGCTAAATTCTACAAATTTGATACCCTGGCTGAGGAGGACCTGGAGTTCTCTCATTCGGTGCTGCAGAGTCATCCGCACTCTCCCGCCCGTTTGGGAGCTTTGGTATAATCCCCATGGTCCTTTCGGAGTCCCCAGCATCCACTAGGACGTTAGAGAAAATAAGAATTTACTTACCGATAATTCTATTTCTCATAGTCCGTAGTGGATGCTGGGCGCCCATCCCAAGTGCGGATTGTCTGCATTACTTGTACATAGTTATTGTTACAAAAATCGGGTTATTGTTGTTGTGAGCCATCTTTTCAGAGGCTCCTTCTGTTATCATGCTGTTAACTGGGTTCAGATCACAAGTTGTACGGTGTGATTGGTGTGGCTGGTAAGAGTCTTACCCGGGATTCAAAATCCTTCCTTATTGTGTACGCTCGTCCGGGCACAGTATCCTAACTGAGGCTTGGAGGAGGGTCATAGGGGGAGGAGCCAGTGCACACCAGCTAGTCCTAAAGCTTTTACTTTGTGCCCAGTCTCCTGCGGAGCCGCTATCCCCCCCATGGTCCTTTCGGAGTCCCCAGCATCCACTACGGACTATGAGAAATAGAATTATCGGTAAGTAAATTCTTATTTTAAATCATAATGATAACAGAAACTAGGGTATGTAAACTTATGAGTACAACTGTATATATATATATATATATACTGTATATAATATGTGTATATGTATGTATTGTAAAATGGGTACTGAAAATAAGGACTCGGTAGGCAAGGACCCCTCTGCCTTAGCTCTGCAGCGTGTCTCACAAATGCCTTCTGTGACGACCTGACTATCCAGTTCACTGCCCCGCTCTGCACACGTCTGCTTTCTGCAATGGCTCCAGCTCAACAACCCCTGTGACCACTTCTTCTACCCACAAGGCTCTACTTGCTCCTCTGTCTCCATCCAATCAAATCTTCCCACACTTTTTCTGGGTTGCCACATAACACATGAGTGACTTTATGTAGAAGACGGGAAGAGACAAGAGCCACTCATAGCTCACATGGGTTCAGGGCTTGTCCCAGAGGAGGGGCCAGCCGATAGTAACTAGCCACACACTGTAGGTGTTGGAGCTGGATTCAGAGGGCAGTAGCGGATTTACCACTAGGAAACAAAGGCGGTTGCTTATGGCCCCGCGGGTCCCAGAGGGCCCATCAACAGGACTATATAATAGAGGCCATTTCTGAAACTGAATACTTGCGGGCTCTGGCAGCTATCAGCACATTAATTGGATAGCTGCTGGTGACTGGCACCAGCGCACATCACTCTGTCTGCTGCACTGGGTTGTGTGTGTGTGACCAGTCACATCACATGCATGAAGAGAGGAGCCGGCAGTGGACGCGCCCAGAGAATATTGGTGGTGAGGAGTGTCACAATGTGCCTTTACCCGGGCTAGCCACTATCTATAGTCAGTGCAGTGGCGGAACTAGCGAGCGGTGGGCCCAGGTGCGACAAAATGCTTTGCCCCTTCCCCCCCCATCCCATTCAAGTCCACCCCCTCACCCCTGGGGAGGATCTGGTGAGGGGGACTTGCTCAGGGCCAGAGAAATGGATACCTAGCAACAGTGCCGTAACTAGACATTTTAGCGCTGTGTGCAAGGAACGGCATCGGAGCCCCCCGTCTATGCAAAACAGCGGCAGTGTGCGCCGTAACCGCGTGCAAAAAATATAGGGACATGGCTTCGTGGGGAAGGGGTGTGGCCACAAAATAATACCAATTCATATAACGGTGCACAGTAGTCTCCATTATTCAAATTACGACGCACAGTAGCACCACTACACCAGGTAGAGCCCCTTTTACACCTTACGGCGGACAGATTCCCCTTTTTACACATTACGGCAGACAGCGTCCACCTTTTACACATTACGGCAGACAGAGTCCCCTTTTTACACATTACGGCAGACAGCGTCCCCTTTTTATACATTACGGCAGAGAGCGTCCCCTTTTTACACATAACGACAGACAGCGTCCCCCTTTTCACACATAATGGCAGACAGCGTCCCCCTTTTTACACATTAAGACAGACAGAAAAGAAAGAAAGAAAGAAAGAAAGAAAGAAAGAAAGAAAGAAAATAAGATTTTAAACCTACCGGTAAATCTATTTCTCCTAGTCCGTAGAGGATGCTGGGGACTCCGTAAGGACCATGGGGTATAGACAGGCTCCACAGGAGATAGGGCACCTAAAAAGAACTTTTACTATGGGTGTGCACTGGCTTCTCCCTCTATGCCCCTCCTCCAGACCTCAGTTAGAGAACTGTGCCCAGAGGAGATGGACAATACAAGGCAGGATTTAGAAATCCAAGGGCAAGATTCATACCAGCCCACACCAATCATACCATGTAAACTGGATCATACATAACCAGTTAACCGTATGAACAATAACAGTAACGGTCCAAGACCGATTCCAACTGTAACAGAACCCTTATGTAAGCAACAACTATATACAAGTCTTGCAGAGTTTCCACACTGGGACGGGCGCCCAGCATCCTCTACAGACTAGGAGAAATAGATTTACCGGTAGGTTTAAAATCTTATTTTCTCTTACGTCCTAGAGGATGCTGGGGACTCCGTAAGGACCATGGGGTTTATACCAAAGCATCCAATCGGGCGGGAGAGTGCGTATGACTCTGCAGCACCGACTGAGCAAACGCTAGGTCCTCATCAGCCAGGGTATCAAACTTGTAGAATTTTGCAAAAGTGTTTGACCCCGACCAAGTCACCGTTCGGCAAAGCTGTAATGCCGAGACGCCTCGGGCAGCCGCCCAAGAAGAACCCACCTTCCTAGTGGAATGGGCCTTAACCGAATTTGGTACCGGCAATCCAGCCGTAGAATGAGCCTGCTGAATCGTATTACAGATCCAGCGAGCAATAGTCTGCTTCAAAGCAGGTGCACCAATCTTATTAGCAGCAGACAGGACAAACAGAGCCTCTGTTTTCCTAATTCTAGCCGTCCTGGCTACATAAATCTTTAAGGCCCTGACTACGTCCAGGGATCTGGAATCCTCCAGGTCACTTGTAGCCGCAGGCACCACAATAGGTTGATTCATATGGAATGAAGAAACCACTTTAGGCAAAAATTGCGGACGTGTCCTCAATTCAGCTCGATCCACATGAAAAATCAAGTAGGGGCTCTTGTGTGACAAGGCCGCCAATTCTGACACTCGCCTTGCTGATGCTAAGGCCAACAACATGACCACCTTCCAGGTAAGAAATTTCAACTCAACCTTGTTCAGCGGTTCAAACCAGTGTGATTTTAGGAACTGCAACACCACGTTCAGGTCCCATGGTGGCACTGGAGGCACAAAAGGGGGCTGGATGTGCAGCACTCCCTTTACAAACGTCTGGACTTCTGGAAGAGAAGCCAATTCCTTCTGAAAGAAAATCGAGAGGGCCGAAATCTGTACCTTAACAGAGCCTAATTTCAGGCCCATATCCACTCCTGTCTGTCTGTAGGAAGTGGAGAAAACGACCCAGATGAAAATCTTCCATAGGTGCATTCTTGGTCTCACACCAAGACACATACTTTCGCCAGATACGGTGATAGTGCTTTACCATCACCTCCTTCCTAGCCTTTATTAAAGTAGGGATGACCTCTTCCGGAATCCCCTTTTTCGCTAGGATTCGGCGTTCAACCGCCATGCCGTCAAACGTAACCGCGGTAAGTCTTGAAATACACAGGGCCCCTGTTGCAACAGGTCTTCCCTCAAAGGAAGAGGCCAGGGATCTCCTGTGAGCATCTCTTGTAGATCCGAGTACCAGGCCCTTCGAGGCCAGTCTGGGACAATGAGTATCGTCTGTACTCTTCTTCGTCTTATGATCCTCAACACTTTTGTGATGAGAGGAAGAGGAGGAAACACATAGACCGATTTGAACACCCACGGTGTTACCAGAGCGTCTACTGCTACTGCCTGAGGGTCCCGAGACCTGGCACAATACCTCCGAAGCTTCTTGTTGAGGCATGACGCCATCATGTCTATTTGATGAGTTCCCCAAAGACGCGTTACGTCTGCAAAGACTTCTTGATGAAGCCCCACTCTCCTGGATGGAGATCGTGACTGCTGAGGAAGTCTGCTTCCTAGTTGTCCACTCCCGGAATGAAGACAGCCGACAGAGCGCTTATGTGATTTTCCGCCCAGAGAAGAATCCTGGTGGCTTCCGCCATCGCGACTCTGCTTCTTGTCCCGCCTTGGCGGTTCACATGAGCCACTGCTGTGACATTGTCTGATTGAATCAGAACCGGTAGGTTTCGAAGAAGACTCTCCGCTTGTCGAAGGCCGTTGTAAATGGCCCTGAGTTCCAACACATTGATGTGTAGACAGGACTCCTGGTCTGACCACAGTCCCTGAAAATTTCTTCCTTGTGTGACTGCTCCCCATCCTCGGAGGCTCGCGTCCGTGGTAACCAGGATTCAATCCTGAATTCCGAACCTGCGACCCTCCGGCAGGTGAGTACTTTGCAACCACCACAGGAGAGACACCCTGGCCCCTGGGGACAGAGTTATTTTCCGATGTAAGTGCAGATGGGACCCGGACCACTTGTCCAGAAGGTCCCATTGAAAAGTCCTTGCATGGAACCTTCCGAAGGGAATGGCCTCGTAGGCCGCCACCATTTTTCCCAGAACTTGAGTGCATTGGTGAACTGACACCCTTTTCGTTTTTAGCAGGTCTCTGACCATGTTCTGGATGTCCTGGGCTTTCTCCAGTGGGAAAAAGACCTTCATTAGTTCCGTATCCAGTATCATACCTAGGAACGTTTCTCTCTGGATCTCGCTTTGATTAGGAGATCGTCCAAGTATGGGATAATTGTGACTCCATGCTTGCGCAGGACCCTCCATCATTTCCGCCATTATCTTGGTGAAAATCCTCGGGGCCGTGGAAAGCCCAAACGGCAACGTCTGAAATTGGTAATGACAATCCTGTACAGCGAATCTCAGGTATTCCTGATGGGGGGAATATATGGGGACATGAAGGTACGCATCCTTTATGTCGAGAGACACCATAAACTCCTCCTCCTCCATATTGGCTATTATCGCTCTGAGTGATTCCATTTTGAATTTGAATCTTTTTATGTACAGGTTGAGGGATTTCAGATTCAAAATAGGTCTGACCGAACCGTCCGGTTTCGGGACCACAAATAGGGTTGAGTAGTAACCTCTTCCCTGCTGGTTCAGGGGAACCCTGATTATTACTTGCTGTAGACACAGCGTTTGAATTGCAGCTAAGACTACATCCCGTTCCGATGTGGAAGCTGATAGGGCCGATTTGAAAAATCGGCGCGGGGGCACCTCCTCGAATTCCAGTTTGTAACTCTAGGAAACTATTTCCAACACCCAAGGATTCAGGCCTGAGCTGACCCAGGCCTGGCTGAAAAGTCGAAGACGTGCCCCCACCGGTGCGGACTCCCTCAGGGGAGCCCCAGCGTCATGATGTGGGCTTTGGAGTAGCCGGGGAGGACTTTTGTTCCTGGGCACCTGCCGAAGCAGGTGCTCTTTTGCCTCTGCCCTTACCTCTGGCGAGGAAGGAGGATCCTCGACCTCTTCTGGACTTGTGCAACCGAAAGGACTGCATCTGATAGGGTGTTACTTTCTTTTGCTGTTGGGGCATAAATGGTAAAAAGTTTGATTTACCTGCTGTAGCTGTGGAAACCAGGTCCGTCAGCCCATCCCCAAACAATACATCTCCCTTATAGGGTAGAACTTCCATATGTTTTTTTGAATCTGCATCACCCGTCCATTGGCGAGTCCATAAGGATCTTCTCGCAGAGATAGACATGGCATTGGCCCTAGAAGCCAGCAAACCAATGTCCATTTGAGCATCCCTCATAAATAAGACTGCGTCTTTAATATGGGCTAGAGTTAAGAATATAGTATCCTTATCCATCTTATCAAAATCTGCTGTCAGCTCATCTGTCCAAGCTGAAATCGCGCTACACACCCATGCCGACGCAATTGTTGGTCTAAGGACTGCTCCAGTATGAGAATAAATACACTTTAAGGTAGTCTCTTGCCTGCGATCTGTAGGGTCCCTTAGGGCAGCTGTGTCAGGAGACGGTAGCGCCACTTTCTTGGACAAGCGCGTCAGGGCCTTGTCCACAGTGGGAGGTGATTCCCAACGCTCCCTGTCCTGTTTAGGGAAGGGGTATGCCATATAAATTCTTTTGGGTATCTGCGGTCTCTTTTCCGGAGTCTCCCAAGCTTTTTCAAAGAAATCATTTAGTTCATGAGATGTGGGAAAATTTATAATCTGTTTCTTTCCCTTAAACATGTGCACCCTTGTGTCGGGGACCGAGGGTTCATCCGCAATATGCAACACATCCCTTATTGC
The DNA here is from genome assembly GCF_028390025.1 of Pseudophryne corroboree. Lineage (NCBI taxonomy): Eukaryota > Metazoa > Chordata > Amphibia > Anura > Myobatrachidae > Pseudophryne > Pseudophryne corroboree. Next base: position 141,435,051 of record NC_086453.1, read on the forward strand.
CACAATCATATACTGAATGCTTTTTGTCACCCTAGGGTACAATTTCACTTCGTCATAGTCGACACTGGAATCAGAGTCCGTGTCGGTAGTAGTGTCTTGTGTTAAGGGACGCTTTTGAGACCCCGACGGGCCCTGTGAGTCGGTCCAATCCGAGGATTGACCCCCTGATGTCTCCCCTAATTCAGCCTTATCAAGCCTCTTATGTAAGGATGCCACACTTGCATTCAACATATGCCACATGTCCATCCATTCCTGAGTCAGCACAACCGACGGGGACACACCACTCATTTGCTCCACCTCCTCCTTGGAAAAGCCTTCCGCTTCAGACATGTCGACACCACGTACCGACACCCCACACACACAGGGATTAACCTATAAGGGGACAAAACCCCAACCAGGCCCTTAGGAGAGACAGAGAGAGAGTATGCCAGCACACACCCAGCGCTTAATAACACTGGAAAAATATGACCAGATAGCGCTTTTATATATAAAATGACCAGATTTCCACTCACTGTGCTCAAAATGCCCCCCTCCTCTTTTTTCCAGCCTGAATGTTCAGCAGGGGAGAGACCAGGGAGCGTTTTCCTCATGCAGCTTCTGTGGAGAAAATGGCGCTGGTTAGTGCTGGGGATCAAGCTCCGCCCACCCGACGGCGGGCTTCGGTCCCGGTGATTTTTTTATAGAAAATGGCGGGGGATCATAGAATTACTGCCCAGCAGCCTAATCTACCTTGTCAGTGCCCAAATGTGAGGTTTATTGCTGCCCAGGGCGCCTCCCCCCTGCGCCCTGCACCCTTCAGTGCTGCTATGTGTGTGTGAATGGGAGCAATGGCGCGCAGCGGTACCTCATGAAGATCTGATGTCTTCTGCCGCCTATGATGTCTTCTGCCTTCTCATACTCACCCGGCTTCTATCTTCGGCATCTGTGAGGAGGACGGCGGCGCGGTTCCGGGACGAACCCCAGGTGAGACCTGTGTTCCGACTCCCTCTGGAGCTAATGGTGTCCAGTAGCCTTAGAAACAGAGCCCAACCGTTAAGCCAGCCCTGCTTCTCTCCCCTCAGTCCCACGATGCAGGGAGCCTGTTGCCAACAGGACTCCCTGAAAATAAAAAACCTAACAAAATTCTTTTTCAATAGAAAACTCTGGAGAGCTCTCTGCAGTGCACCCATTCTCCTCTGGGCACAAGATCTAACTGAGGTCTGGAGGAGGGACATAGAGGGAGGAGCCAGTGCACACCCATAGTAAAAGTTCTTTTTAGGTGCCCTATCTCCTGCGGAGCCCGTCTATACCCCATGGTCCTTACGGAGTCCCCAGCATCCTCTAGGACGTAAGAGAAAAGATTATACTTACTGTTTCCGCTGGCAGTCAGGCTCCTCGGTGCAACTTCTTCTGGCAGAGATCCCGGGCAGGGGAGAAGGAGGAGGAGGGAGGGGGAGGAGGGAGCCGCAGCAGTGCAATGTAATTGGTGGAGGCGCTGCTGCAGCTGTCCCTCTCCTTCACCATAGGCTGTTCTCCGCCGCTGTGAATGCTGGGATGCGCTTTCCAGCATTCACAGCGGCGGAGTACAGCCTATGGTGAAGGAGAGGGACAGCAGCAGCAGCACCTTCACCAATTACACAGAGCTGCTGCGGCTCCCTTCTCCACCTCCCTCCTCCTCCTTCCCCCGTGGCCGCTGCGCTCCTCTCCTCGGCGGGCAGCTGTGTGCTGCGGGCGGTGGTGACCCGCAGCACACAGCGGCATGTAATGAGTCAGTTTGACTCATTACATGCCGCGCTGCTTTGGGCCCCTTGACAGTGGCGGGCCCCAGTGCAAGGCACAGCTTGCACTGGCGGTAGTTCCGCCACTGAGTCAGTGTCTGATGTGCGGGGGAAAAGGGGGGGGGGAGCTGTAATAGCAGCCTGCAGGCATCTGACGGAACTTGCCAGAACTCCCGGTCACCTCCTGACTGCTCTGTACTCACTGCTTCTAGCTTAGTATAGGACCACTCCTGCCAGTTATTGGCAATGAGAGGAGCCACTATATATCCCCCTGTACCTCTTGTGTGTGCCAGTGTATGCTGCCAGAATGCAGAGGGGTATCAGAGGGACTACGGCACAGATACAGCAGGAGGGGCCTCCATGTCCCGTGATCTCTGCACAGGACTTTAAAATAAATATAAAAAAACTGTAAAGATGGCGGGGCCATGCCTAACCCTTCCACCGCAGCCTAAACCTATCCCCCCCACCGCTACTTACCTCTCTGTAGTCCTGGCAGACATTCGTTTGGGATCCCGACACCGGCATTGCAATCCATGTCAGGATCCCCGCTTCAATATTGAGCAGTGTCAAGATTCCGGCATCGGTATTCCGACTGCTGGGATCACGAACATCCCCTAATTGGTTATTTATGCATATAGTGTATGCACAGAATGAGCAGTATTCACTGCACACATATATACAAGATTTTACTATTAAAGACCTACACTATATATATTATATTGTGCTTGTATGAGGGAGTGGGGCCTCAAATTGGTGTCTTGCTTAGGGCTTTATGAATTCTAAATCCACCTCTGGCAGGGGGAGTAGGGCCCTGGAGGAAGGAGGAGAAGGGCTGTTCCAGCACCTGTGTATATGTGTATATATCAGGGGAACAGGTACAATAACCTGGGGTTGATGGCAGGATGCAGCAGCTAAGAGATCAGATCACACAAGTCTATTGCTTTGGTGCAACCGGCCTCAACCAGTTTTATTATGCAGAAAAATAGAAATAAACATCACAATAAATACCTTGCCGTCCTGCATTTAATAAACACAGGATAATCCTAACTCACTGAAAAAAAAAAAATACATGAAGTTTTTTTACTAGGCACAGCTCATTGGATTTCGACAGCAGATTTCTCTCACAGCGACTATAGTCTCTCCTTTTCCCCAAGCATTGTGAGAGAGCAATGATCAGGCTGACAGCCTTATTAACACAGCCATACAGCTGAAAGCCCTAATTAGCCTTCTGTGAGGCTAAAAGCCCAAGGTTCCAAACTAGGCCTAAATGGATGGAGAACCCGCCCTCTCTTCTCACATCCAACCCCAAGACCCTAATCCGGTTCTCACCAAAAGCTTTGAGCAGAACCAACACAATGGGCCTAATTCAGACCTGATCGCTCACTAGTGTTTTTTTGCAGTCCAACGTTCGCATAGTCAACACCCACCGGGGAGTGTATTTTAGCTGTGCAAGTGTGCGATCGCATGTGCAGCCGAGCGGTACAGAAAAACTTTGTGCGGTTTCTGAGTTGCGCAGAACTTACTCAGCTGCTGCGATCACTTCAGCATGTCCGGGGCCGGAACTGATGTCAGACACCCTCCCTGCAAATGCTTGGACACGCCTGCGTTTTGCCAACCACTCCCAGAAAGCTGTCAGTTGCCACCCACAAACGCCTTCTTACTGTCAATCTCCTTGCGATCGGCTGTACGAATGGATTCTTCATAAAACCCATCGCACAGCAACGATCTGCTTTGTACTCATGCGACACGCCTGCGCATTGCAGTACATACGCATGTGCAGTTCTGACCTGATCGCAGCGCTGCAAAAAAAACTAGCGTGCGATCAGGTCTGAATGACCTCCCATATTCCTTGGGTTTTAAAACACATACTGGGTCAAATATACCTGCCTTCCACCACTATTCCAGTGATCTTGTCCCAATATATATGTATATATACACACATACATACTGAAACCCCCGTGAGTAAATCCTGCCTTTGCCCCTGACCTGAGGTCACGCATGTGCAGAGCCACTGGTCAGACAGTGAGGAGGCGGGAAGGAGAGAGAATTGACTACATAGGAAAGGAATGAGTTAAACATCTTGTGAGGGGTGGACCTAGCTGTGAGGAAGTACAGCCCTTAGGAAAAGGGGAGGGTTAGTGTATATATAGGCCAGGCGTGGCCATTTTGGGTCTCTTTGCTGGTGAATTTGACTTCCCGCCCTCCCGCCCTATGGGTAGAGGTTGTTTTTTTGGCACGGAGTGTATTGGCGTTTAATCGTCTTGGCTGGATTCATCGTTGGCTATTTATCGGCGGAAAAGAACGGCAGTTTGTAGTTGTATTGTTTTATAGGTAGTAAGTTTTCAGTGCTATATGGTTTAGGTGCACTCACCTCCATCGACTTAATGGCCGCTCGACCACCCATCCGGGAGGCAGCGGCAGGGCACCCGTCAGCGGTGGGAAGTCACTGTGGGGGTTGAGTTGACACCTATTACCGATTTTGATAGTGTGTAGGACATCTGGTCATTTTACCATTTTAAGGTTAGCGATAGTTTAATAGAGCCGTTCTTTTTTCTGCCACCATTATGCCGGCTGATTCGGCATCTTAACAACGTTTTTTCAATTACAGCCAGGTTTTGCTATGGTTAGGGTCAAATAAATAGCTAGCAATTTTTCTGCCAAAATCAAGTCTCCGTGTCTTTATTTCCTGGTTTAGAGCTAACTAAGGCTTACGTGAATGAAGGGGGTCCACCAAATATCACTAGGATGTTTAAGGGATTCACAATTGCAGCTAGAGGAAGAGCATATTGATAAACTATGGCTGGTTTAGAAATTAGACATTTTTGTTCTGTGAAATATCAGTAAAGCAACTACAAAAAGCAGCTTTTCGTGAATACATACAGTTCGCATACTTAAATCTATAAATTATATACAGCTCTTTTTATTACTAAAAACCCCCTCATTTAAGCCAGATTGGAATTTAATTAGATTTGTTAGTTGCCAACACAACCCTTAAAAGTTTTTGTTTTTAATGTTTTGATTTTTTTTTAAATTTGCTTTCAACCAACAATTCTTCCTGGTTTACATTAGGCAGAATTATTGACATTTTCAGTGATCTAGAAGACAGAAGGTCTGAAAATTTAAAGTAAGGGACTGATTACTGCATATATATTTTTACAGAAAACATATTTAAATACTACAATGTTTTACACTATGCCCATGCCTGGCCACTCCTTGATGATAGCTGCTACCCCAACTTAGTAAACAAAATAGTAGTAGCGAACAGCAGATATTCAGTGGTCAGATTCAGCAGCAGCTGCTGCCTCTGGTGTGGTCTTCAGGTTGCCGACTGTCGGGATCCCGGCGCACAGTATACCGGCGCCGGAATCCCGACAACCGCCATACCGACACCTTTTCTCCCTCGTGGGGGTCCACAACCCCCCTGGAGGGAGAATAAATAGCGTGGCGGTATGCCGGCGGTCGGGGTTCCGGCACCGGTATGCTGGTCGCCGGGAGCCCGCCCGCCTGCATTCCATACTACACCCCTGCCCCTGCAGATGGGAGTCATCTAGCACATATAAACATACATGTAAACTTGTATGTAACATATGTGCTGGCTTCCTTACCTGGGGATATGCAGCTGCCACAGCACAGGACACTGGCACACTGTGCTTAGCCTGTCTATCGTCAATATTACCACTTTCAGATTGCAATGTCGGGTCTCACCCGGGAATTGGAAACGGGTCCTTTCCAGATGGGACCCGGCATTGGTCCCTACACACCGCAATGCCGGCATCGGGAGCGGGTGCGGAGGCAGTGCTGCGAGATGACATCATCTCTGCGCCGCATCTCCCTATGCAGGTCGCTTCAACCTGGGTAACTCATTCACACTGCGCCTGAACCGGTAATTACCCGGGCATAATCCTTCTTATAACCCAGGTTGAATTACCGGGTCAGGCGACCCGGGAATTCATCCATGGCTCCTTTTACACCGCACAACGACCCGTGTCGACCCTGCACGGGTAACAGGTCTGTGAGAGCCAGAAATCTTGCTGCTTGGTAGGTGTCCAAATATTTATTTTCCGCAAGAATATACAAATAAATTGTTTAAAAATCATACAATGTGATTTCCTAGTTTTTTTTTCCAGATTCTGTCTCTCACAGTTGAAGTGTACCTATGATGGAGATTACAGACCTCTCTCATCTTTTGAAGTGGGTCAACTTGCACAATCGGTGGCTGTATTTTATCTTTAAGGGGGGTACACACGGAGAGATCCGTGCTTAAAATCTAAGCAATCTTGCTAGATTGCTTAGATTTTAAGCACGGATCTGCCGTGTGTATGCCCTCCAGCGATAGCGATGCGCGGCCCCGCGCATCGCTATCGCCGATGCTAGATTGAGCTGCATGCAGGCTCAATCTAGCGGGTCGCTCACTTCATCGTTGTGTGAAGTGAGCGCCCCCCCCCCCGTCGGCTTTCCCCCTCGCTCAGCACCTCGCGCTGTGCTGAGCGGGGTGAGAGATGTGTGCTGAGCGGTCTGTGCTAAGATCGCTCAGCACACATCTCTCCCGTGAGTACCCCCCTTTAGACTTGGGTCCCATCCCCAAGATATCTCATTATCTATGCAAACAAATATAAAACCACAGCACTCACCACCCCAGAAGTGGGGTACATGACTGCACTTACCACTCATAGGGTGGGGTGCATGTAGCCCATGAACACATTACTTAAATAAATACAAAGAGAAAATTCAGCACTTGCCATAGCAAGCTCACTTATCCTCACCACATCAATAATTATCATTATCTATGCAAATATTATGAAATCTGATATCCAAGTATTTCGGGAGATTCCAACTGTAATTTAAATGTGACAGTCAGCGGCACTTGCACCAATGGCACCATTTCAGAAAATATGTATATTAGGATATCATAGTTTTGCTTTCTGTGTGATGGGATACTGCCATACGTTTGACATATCCTGTATTTTTGTCCCCTTAGAGCCATCCAGTGTCTTTGGCTTCAATGTCTCTGCTGTAGGGGAGAAATATGTAAATCTTACTTGGACGGTTCCTAATAATACTAATAGTGATACATACACCTACAACGTGCTATGGCAGCCAGACAACAAGAACATCAGTGTAACAACCAACTATGTACAGGTGACTGGGCTGTCACCAGGAGTAAGCTACAACTTCACCATCTACACTCTGACCTCAGATGGAGTGCGGAGCGATGTATATCAGGTAGCAAAGACTACTACAAGTAAGTTCATGTTTTATTTAACACAGAGTGGATTTTATTTGTTTACAACTTTTCAAGTATATACAAATATTTTAAGAAAATGTATTTACAATATTGTTGCAATGTTTGTGCTTTATAAAATCAATAAATAGTTATGCTGATTGAAGCCTTAAATAACAGTTACTGTTCAGCTCACCTTTCCATTATAACCAGCACAGCTCCTTAACTGTCTGGCCTGGGGATATGCAGTCCTCTCCTCCCTGCCCTCCCGGTGATTGATGGCTGACATCACTAGGAGGTGGGGCTTAGGTCCTACGCAGTGAGGGCAGGGCTTAGGTCCAGTGGCGGGCTTAACTCCAATGCTGCAAAACAGCCTGGCTTATATGGACTACATCAGCTGCAGCCCATAGTAGCCAGATAAGGCTGATGCTATAGCAAAGGAGTGGCTTCCCATGGGAAGCGCTATTTCTTCTTATGCAGGTGAGCTGGCAGTCCCAGTGGGAGAAAACACATCTTCCCTGGGACTGCCTGTCTGCTTGTTGTGAGTAGTAGTAAGCACTGCCTATGGGAAGTTACTGTCACTGCTAGGCAGTGCCTGCAGGTTGAAGATTTTACTGGGGGAGCTGCAGTCTTGGAGCCCCTAGGTAAAATCCCTTTTCCGTGGCTACTAACTTTTTAATAGTAGAACTTTTTATAATCAGAATGCAGAGAGATATTGACTGGAGAGTTTTATTTTACTCAATTTTTTAAGCAAGAATCCAATTAGAGTGGATTACAAAAGGGGGATTTTTTTCTCTTTTTTTTTTATTAGGACTGCAACTACCTAAAATTGAACATTGGCAGGGCAAGTGGCCATGGCTATCCACATAGTTGAGTTCCCAGTTGCTAATCCCTTAACAATGCAGTGTCTCCCACTTCTTTTCCAGTAGTAACAGTACAATAGCATGTGGGAAGTATATGGTCACTGTTTTATTAAACCAACAACAGAAATCCTCGCTAGTAAGTATAAGTTTGCCATGAAGCTGAAGCAACCAGCACAGGGCCTGCCATTACTGGAATCCGAGTGTTGTGAAGTTAAATAAAATATTAATATTTGAATGCAAAGTGAAAATAGACCCTGCAATGATACCATGATTTTACCCAGAAGAGGAAGTCTCAATGTTTTTATTTATATTCCATTTTTCATTGCATTCTTATAAGAATCGAATTAGAAAATAATTACCATATTGAGTGGGTGTAAGTGGGCATCAATTGGGTGTTTGCACCAGGGCCATCATAACAGCACTGTAGGCTTTGGGCAAAGCAATGCATCGGGGCCCCTACCCACCCATTCACAGGAATAAATACAAAAAACTTCATAACTTACCCTGCAGTTCCATGCCGTCTCTCCATATACTTCCACACAGTGAATAGCTGTCAGCACTGTGATTAGTGGATAGCTCCAGCCACCCACCAACAGTATGCTGACAGCCATTCACTGTCTGGCTGCAGACTGGGAGGCAGCTAAAGAATGCTGCCTGGAAACACTAACTGTATACAGTATAATTTACAATCAGAGTGGCCAGGCAGCATCCTCTACCTGCCGCCAGAGAAGTTAAGAAGGCACCATCCCACCCCTGCTCAAAGGTCTCTAAAATTAGGAAGCCAAGGGGTAGCTGCACAGAAGCCCGTACCTTAAGGTGGCCCTGGTTTGCACATGGGATGACTGTGTTGTGTGCATGTAGACAGAAGTGTGGGCTATTCAGACAGATTTAGGGCTGGTGGAAATGTGTGCTCCTTCTAATGGCTGTATCACCTTCACAGGCAGATATGTGGGGGTGGGGCGAATGCAGAGATGTGGTCCACTCTGAATACCGGTGGAGATATGCATTTATTTCAGAGCATGGAAAGTGGCCGCAATTGCGGATATTGTACATGCAACTCTTAATCAGGCCCAATATGTGGGTTTAATTTATGTAGGTAGCCAAATAACCTACCAGAGTATATTTGGAGTGTGGGAGGAAACCGGAGTAAATCAATACATACAAAATAGAACAGCGCTTAATGACTAGTACTGCAGACAGGTGTAAAAACAATCATTGTGATCATGGTGCTCTTTATCAAGCACATCATAAATTTTCACGTACTTAAAATGGAAAAGAGGGAGCTGTTATATCACCAGTCTCTGGTAAAAACTTGGAATGTTTGTTTAGGACATTGAGATTCAGTTCCTCTACAGGGGTGAATATTAGAGCCATATGTTTGCAGGGACTATTGTCCAATATATTGGAATAATTACCAGTCCTGTGGGGCTGTATAGGGTGTCCCGTTAGTGGTGATCCTGAAGGCAATAGGATCTAACACACAAAGCAAGGGGTCCCTTTGATGTTACCCCCACTGTGTTTTTTTGTGTTCTGTTCATCCTAAAATTGGCTTGGCAAGGTCCATACAAGGATGACTGAATGGTAGAATAGTGTCCAAGGTCCAGAGGTGGGGTGGCCTGACGCGTTTCGATGCTTTATGGCAGCTTTATCAAAGGTATTGTTACCAGCTCGAAGAAGCCCTTTAGGGGCTGATCATCATTGTAACTCATCACCTGTATGCAGTCTTTTAGCTAATCATCCAAATGAACACACAAAATTCATCTTCATTATACATCATGAATTGGGAGGCAAACCCAATTCTCAATAATATGATTTTTATTAAATACGTTTGTTATAAATCAAAGAAAAACCATCATAAAACTTTTGCAAAAGACAATTTCACATCTGGTCATTTGATCAGACTTTATCTGAGGATAGGATTAATTGTAAGCAATGTAATCTATTCGCTTCTTTGTCTGCAATACAATTTATTACTGTAGATTGAGCACTGGAAGCTCTAGTGATTTAGTTAAACAGCACGTGATGCTGTCATCATCAAGTGGTTACCATCTCCTATCCAGATCGTCCTAATGAGGTCTCATGACTCTTACATCATCAGTCACGTGATCCTTATTTACCGGATTGCTCTCTGGCATGTACTGTGGGCCGGTCATGTGACGCTACCATTACACGTCACACGGTTCTGCCCCGATTGGTCCCTCATTGTCAAGGCAACCCACCTGTTATAGCACTGCAGACCGGTCACATGATGCGGCCTTCATGCGTCACATAATTCAATCCCAATTGTTCCTTTATTGCTATGGCAACCCATTTGTCATATGACACCGGAGTTCTGTAGACTGGTCATGTGATGCGGCCGGTAAATAAGGATCACGTGACTGACGATGTCACATGACCCCATTAGGACGATCTGGATTGGAGATGGTAGCCGCTAGATAATTTTTGGCAGCCATAAGACAGTCTTATGGCATCCATGCAATTTCAACATCACCAGTTATTATTTAGCCTCCATTTTATGAACAAAGCAGATATAATATTTACTGGATTTTTCACCAGTGCAGTGAAACCTTTCTCATACGTCCTAGAGGATGCTGGGGACACCAAAAGAACCATGGGGTATAGACAGGATCCGCAGGAGACATGGGCACTTTAAGACTTTGAAAAAGGGGTGTGCACTGGCTCCTCCCTCTATGCCCCTCCTCCAGACTCCAGTTTTAGAATTGTGCCCAGTAAGTGAGACTGGACGCACTACAAGGAGTTCTACGGAGTTTCTTTGAAAATACTTTTTGTTAGGTTTTTTATGTTCAAGGGGGCTGCTGGCAACAACCTCCCTGCTAAGGGGAGAGAAGTATGTACCACTTCCAGTGAGTTTAATAGCTCTGCTTCTGGCTACAGGACACCATTAGCTTCTGAGGGTTTGATAGCTGGGTACGCTCAGATGCTCGCTCCCACAGCCGGCCGTCACCCCCCTTACAGAGCCAGAAGTCAGAAGACAGGTGAGTAGAAGAAGAAAGAAGACTTCAGTGACGGCATTTCTCTGAGGTACCGCGCAGCGGACGGACGCTGCGCGCCAAGCTCCTACTCATACACACAGCACTACTGGGTGCAGGGCGTGGGGGAGGGGCGCCCTGGGCAGCTTAAAATACCTCAGCAAAAGGTCTGGCAAGGGGACATTAGTGCTAGTCACTGTCCTAACCCCCGCCAGTATATTCTGTATTATAAAAGAGCGGGACGGAAGCGCGCCATTAAGGGGGCGGAGCTTCGTCCTCACAGCTCACTCTGCGCCATTTCCTCTCCACTGGCTTCAGAGACGCTGGTCCTTCCTCACGCTGCTTAACAAGTATCAGGGTGCAAAACGGGGGGGGGGGGGGGGGGCAAGTTATTTGGTGCAATATTATATAATATAAAAAGCGCTACAGGTCTGGGGCATTTTAGTTAATGCTGCTGACCCATTGATTTGGCGCAGGGGTGTGAGCTGGCAAATTCCCTCTGTGTCTCTCTGACTGGCTTCTCTGTGGGTCTGTCCCCTATTAGCACAGTGTGTCTGTGAGTGTGTATTACACGTATGTCGGCATGTCTGAGGCTGAGTGCTCTTCACAAGAGGAGACTGTGTTAGAGCCGCAAAAAGCGGTGGGGGTGACCGTGTCGGCGCCGCCGACTCCTGATTGGGTAAATGTATTGAATGCTTTGAATGCTAATGTAGCTCGTATTAGTAAAAGATTGGACAAGTCTGAGTCTCAGACCCAAGCATTGAAGAAATCTGTGGAAGATAGGTTATTATAAGTTCAGGTGCCCTCGGGGTCACAGAAACATATGTTTACTCAGTTGGCAGACACTGATACCGACACGGACACTGATTCCAGTGTCGATTATAGTGATTCCAGATTAGATCCTAAATTGGCAAAGAGCATTCAGTACATGATTGTGGCTATTAAAGAGGTATTGCATATTACTGAGGACCCTGCTGTTCCAGATAAAAGGGTCTGTATGTATAAGGAAAAGAAACCTGAAATAACGTTTCCTCCCTCTCATGAACTGAATACTTTATTTGATAAAGTCTGGGAAAGTCCTGACAGAAGATTTCAGATTCCCAAAAGGATTCCGGTAACTTATCCGTTTCCCACAGGGGATAGGGAAAAGTGGGAGTCACCCCCCATTGTGGACAAGGCCCTATCGCGTTTGTCTAAAAAGGTGGCTCTTCCGTCACCTGACACGGCAGCCCTTAAGGACCCTGCAGATTGTATGCAGGAAGCTACGTTAAAATCCATTTATACGACCACAGGGACACTACTCAGACCGGTTATTGCCTTGGCGTGGGTGAGTAGTGCTATTGAAAAGTGGGCAGATAACTTGTCATCTGACATAGATACCCTAGATAGGGATAACATCCTCTTGATGCTGGGTTATATCAAGGACGCGGCAGTTTACTTAAAGGAAGCTGCGAGGAATATTGGCCTTTTGGGATCAAAGGCCAATGCCATGGCTGTCTCAGCTAGACGAGCGTTGTGGATTCACCAATGGAATGCTGATGCTGATTCCAAGAAAAGTATGGAGTCTCTACCATATAAAGGTAAGGCCTTATTTGGGGATGGCCTTGATGATTTGGTATCTACAGCTACCGCGGGTAAGTCATCCTTTTTGCATTATGTTCCTCCACAACAAAAGAAAACGCACCACTATCAGATGCAGTCCTTTCGGCCCAATAAATACAGAAAGGGCAGAGGTTCTTCCTTTCTTGCTACTAGAGGAAGGGTAAGAGGTAAACGGTCACCAGCCTTGTCAGGCTCCCAGGAGCAGAAGTCCTCCCAGGTTTCTGCCAATTCCACCGCATGACGTTGGGGCTCCTATGCGGGAGTCCGCACCGGTGGGGGCGCGTCTCAAACTCTTCAGTCAGTTCTGGGTTCGTTCGGACCTGGACCCATGGGTTTTACAAATAATATCCCAAGGGAACAAACTGGAGTTTCAAGACGTCCCCCCTCACTGATTTTTCAAATCGGCCTTGCCAGTTTTTCTTCCGGACAGGGAGGTAATTTGCAACGCCATACAAAAGTTGTATCAAAATCAGGTTGTCGTCAGGGTTCCCCGGTCACAACAGGGAGAAGGCTTTTATTCAAGTCTTTTTGTGGTCCCGAAGCCGGATGGCTCGGTCAGGCCAATCCTGAACCTGAAATCCCTCAATTTCTACCTAAAAAAATTCAAATTCAAAATGGAGTCTCTCCGAGCAGTGATCTCCTGTCTGGAGGAAGGGGATTTTATGGTGTCGGTGGACATAAAAGATGCCTACTTACATGTTCCCATTTATCCTCCGCATCAGGCTTACCTGAGGTTTGCAATTCAGGATTGTCATTACCAATTTCAGACGTTGCCGTTTGGTCTGTCCACGGCTCCGAGGATTTTCACCAAACTAATGGCAGAAATGATGGTTTTCCTTCGCAAGCAAGGAGTCACAATTATCCCGTACTTGGACGATCTCCTGATAAAGGCGAGATCCAGGGACCAGTTGGTGGAAAACGTGGCCTTGTCTCTGACAGTTCTTCAACACGGTTGGCTCCTGAACTTGCCAAAATCACAGTTGATTCTGACAACGAGGTTGTCATTTTTAGGGATGATACTGGACACAGAACTACAGAAAATTTTTCTTCCGGTAGAAAAGGCTAAGGAACTTCAGAGCCTGGTCAAACAAATTCTGAAACCATCAAGAGTGTCAATCCATCAGTGCACTCGGTTGCTGGGGAAGATAGTGGCGACCTACGAGGACATTCAGTTTGGCAGATTCCATGCCAGAGTATTTCAGTGGGACCTGTTGGCAAGTGGTCCAGATCCCACCTGCACATGCACCGGAAGATAGTCCTGTCTTCAAAGACCAGAATATCGCTCCTGTGGTGGCTGTACAGCTCTCACCTCCTGGAGGGACGCAGGTTCGGAATCCAGGACTGGATCCTAATGACCACGGATGCAAGTCTCCGAGGATGAGGTGCAGTTACGCAAGGGGTAAACTTTCAAGGAAGATGGTCAAGCCACGAAACTTGTCTCCACGTAAATGTTCTGAAGTTAAGGGCCATTTACAACGGCCTTGTGCAGGCGGAACATCTTCTTCGCAATCTGCCTGTGCTGATCCAATCGGACAGTGTGATAGCAGTAGCGTCCATAAACCGCCAAGGCGGAACAAAAAGCAGAGAGGCAATGGCAGACGTCTCCAAGGTTCTCCACTGGGCAGAGAAACATACAAGAGCGCTGTCAGCGATCTTCATTCCAGGAGTGGACAACTGGGAAGCAGACTTCCTCAACCGACACGATCTCCATCCAGGAGAATGGAGCCTCCATCAAGAGGTCTTCACAGAAGTCACAAGTCGTTGGGGAATTCCTCACATAGACATGATGGCGTCGCGCCTCAACAAAAAGCTTCAGAGATATTGTTCCAGGTCCAGGTACCCCCAAGCAATAGCAGTGGATGCACTGGTGACACCATGGGTGTTTCCGTCCATGTATGTGTTCCCTCCACTTCCTCTCATTCCAAAAGTTCTAAAGATCATAAGAAGAACAAAGGTTCAAGCAATCCTCATTGTCCCAGACTGGCCAAGGAGGACTTGGTATCCAGATCTTCAGGAATTACTCATAGATGATCCCTGGCCTCTTCCTCTGCGTGAGGACCTGTTACAGCAGGGGCCGTGCGTATACCAAGACTTACCGCGGATACGTTTGACGGCATGACGGTTGAACGCCAGATCTTAGCACGGAAGGGTATTCCTAGTGAAGTCATTCCCACATTTCTTCAGGCCAGAAAGGGAGTAACGTCTAAACATTACCACCGCATTTGGAGAAAGTATGTATCTTGGTGTGAATCCAAGAAGGCTCCTGCGGAAGAGTTTCAGCTAGGACGTTTTCTCCATTTTCTACAAGCAGGTGTGGAGGCGGGCCTAAAGTTGGGCTCAATTAAGGTTCAAATTTCAGCCTTATCAGTTTTCTTTCAAAGGCAATTGGCCTCCCTTCCAGAAGTTCAAACTTTTGTGAAGGGTTTGTTGCACATCCAACCTCCATTTGTGCCCCGTGTGGCACCATGGGATCTTAACGTGGTGTTGCAGTCCCTTCAATCGCATTGGTTTGAGCCTTTACAGATGGTGGAGTTGAAGTTTCTCACTTGGAAAGTGGTCATCCTGCTGGCTTTGGTGTCCGCAAGGCGCGTGTCTGAGTTAGCGGCCTTATCTCACAAGAGCTCTTATTTAATTTTTCATGAAGATAGAGCAGAGTTGAGGACTCTGCAACAATTTCTGCCGAAGGTGGTTTCATCTTTCCAGATGAACCAACCTATTGTGGTACCAGTGGCTACTGACGCTTTCGTTGAGTCAAAATCTTTGGATGTGGTCAGAGCTCTGAAAATCTATGTCGCCAGAACGGCTCGGGTTAGGAAAACCGAGGCTCTGTTTGTCCTGTATGCTCCCAACAAGATTGGGTGTCCTGCTTCCAAACAGACCAATGCACGCTGGATCTGTAACACGATTCAGCATGCTCATTCCACGGCCGGATTACCATTACCGGAATCGGTGAAGGCCCATTCTACTAGGAAGGTGGGCTCTTCTTGGGCGGCTGCCCGAGGGGTCTCGGCATTGCAACTTTGCCGAGCTGCTACTTGGTCGGGTTCGAACACTTTTTCGAAGTTTTACAAGTTTGATACTCTGGCCGATGATGACCTAAAGTTTGGTCGATTGGTGCTGCAGAGTCATCCGTACTCTCCCACCAATTCTTAGACAGCTCCAGCACGAGGGGATAGCGAGCCAGCATATTCTTTTGAGGCACAAACTTCGTACCCGGGTTTTCCCAGGGTTCATGACGTATATCAATTAGGTGGTCAGAGTGAGGTAAAACTTGTTTAATCACCTTCTGACGCTTGAACCTATCTGGTTTCTTAGGAGGAACAGATGGCTCGGGATCATCCGTAATCTGTAAAATTAATTTAATAGCCTCCAAAAGATCAGGAACAACCACATGTGAACCACCCTCCCCTCCCCATCAGCCGAAGCCGCCTAGCAATGAAAGAAGTCCCACAGATTCCACAGTGGGCAGAACGCCGTCTACCGGCCATATCGGCAATACTCATTCCGGGAGTCCTGAATTGGGAAGCGGACTTTCTCAGTCGTCAGGACGTGCATGCCGGCGAGTGGGGCCTCCATCCAGAAGTGTTTCAACTCCTAGTGGAGAGGTGGGGCCTTCCAGACGTAGATCTGATGGCGTCTTGACACAATCACAAGGTTCCGGTCTTCGGAGCAAGGACAAGGGATCCTCAAGCAGCATTCGTGGTTGCGCTGGCGGTACCGTGGAGGTTCCGGCTGCCGTACGTGTTCCCTCCGGTGTCTCTCCTGCCCATGGTAATTCGGAAGTTCAAGCAAGAAAAAGGCATTCTGCTTCTCATAGCTCCAGCGTAGCCCAGACGGCACTGGTTCTCAGACCTGCAAGGCCTATCGTCAGAGCGTCCAATTCTACTTCCACAACACCCAGACCTCCTCTTTCAGGGCCCCTGTGTCTACCAGGACCTAGCCCGGCTGTCTTTGACGGCGTGGCTCTTGAAGCTTCCGTCTTAAGGGGTAAAGGGTTTTCTGAGGCGGTCATTCAAACTATGTTGCGGGCCCGGAAACCAGCTTCGGCTCGGATTTAAAATAGGGTCTGGCATTCTTACTTTGTTTGGTGCGCATCTAACGATTATGACGCTTCCAAGTTTAGTAAAGCCAAGTTGTTGGCTTTTCTTCAGCAGGGCCTGGACTTAGGCCTGCGTCTGGCCTCACTCAAGGTTCAAATATCTGCCTTGTCAGTGTGGTTTCAGAGAAAAATTGCGACCTTACCTGATGTGCATACCTATGTCCCGCCTGTGGCTCCTTGGGACTTGTCGGTGGTTTTGGAGGCGTTACAAGAGTCTCCGTTTGAACCTCTTGGTTCAGCTGACCTTAAGTGGCTTTCCCTTAAGGTGGTGTTTCTGCTGGCTATTGCTTCAGCTAGAAGAGTGTCGGATTTGGGTGCCTTGTCCTGTAGTTCCCCATATCTGATATTTCACCGTGACCGGGCGGTTCTTAGGACTCGTCCCGGCTGTCTACCTAAGGTGGTTTCTTCGTTCCACCTTAATCAGGAGTTTGTAGTTCCGGCACTGCTTCTGTTAGGAAATCTGATTCTCTCTTTGTTGTGTTTGGGTTTCACAAACGGGGCTGGCCTGCTCACAAGCAAACTCTGGCCAGATGGATTAGAATGGTGATTGCACATGCTTATGTAAAGGCTGGTCTCTCTGCTCCTGATCACATTAAGGCCCATTCTACTCGGTCTGTTGGACCTTCTTGGGCGGCCTAACGTGGTGCAACCCTTGAACAATTGTGCAAGGTGGTCCTCTGTGAACACGTTCATAAGGTTCTATCCCTTCGATACTGCCGCTTCCCAGGATGCTTCCTTTGGACGCCGGGTTCTTGTGCCCGCTACAGTGCGTCCCCTCCCATAAGGAACTGCTTTAGGACATCCCCATTGTCCATTCCTTGTGGAGCCCAGTGGTAAGAACTTACCTTTATTAAAACTCTTTCTGCGAGGTACACTGGGCTCCACAAGGCGCCCACCCTGACGCACTTAGCTTCTTTGGGTTGGTATGGCATTAGCCGCTGACACGTCTCCTGTTGTGAGAATGCGGTGTTGTGGCTACTAACCGTTGTCGTCTCTTTTCCTGCTACTGCTTTGGACTGGTTAACTAAAAACTGAGATCCTGTGCAGGGAGGCGGGGTGATATAGGAGGCGGCGCTATGCATTCTGGGAACAGTCAAAGCTTTGAGCCTGTTGGTGCCTCGGATCAAGATCCTACTCTACACCCCATTGTCCATTCCTTGTGGAGCCCAGTGTACCTCGCAGAAAGAGTTTTAACAAAGGTAAGTTCTTACCATAAAACTCGTTTTTCAACTCTGAACAAGTGTGCCCAGTAAAAAGTCAGATCCAGATGTTTTCCCTATGTTAAACATACAGGGCGGATTGGCCTGGCAGGACGCCGGGATGAAATACCGGTGGGCTGGTCCCGTGGTCTCTGCTGGGCAGAGAAGCGGGAAGGGTTCGTTTTAGGCAGCAGGGGAAAGGGACGGTTAGGGTTAGGCACTTAGAAGGGGATGTTAGGCAACAAGCGGGGAGGGTTAGGTTTAGGCAGCGGGGAAGGAAGGGTTAGGGTTAGGCACCACCAGGAAGGGTTAGGCACCCACAAGGGTGAGTTAGGGTTAGGATAGGGGGGCAGGGGAAGGTTAGGGTTCTTTTGGAGGGGTTGTCGGTATTCTGATGGACAGGATGCAGCTGTCGGTATTCTGACCGCCGGCATCACGTCCATCAGGAAATCATACTGAACCCATAATAAACCATATTAGTCCATATTAGGTCAAATGTTCTCACTAAATCCTATTCCTACATGTGTTTTAGTACCAATTCCCTTAATGTAACCCCTAAACAATTTACATTCTTAAACGTACAATTAAAACACATTAGCCCTAAATAAATTTTAGACTTTAAAATTAACTTATGTTTTATAAACAAACCACAAACACATTTTTGGGGAAATCAGAAAATTGACAAACAAAATTCCAACAAAATAATCAGTGAGAGGGTAACAAAAACAAAGATGGGCAAAAAAACAAACAATTATTGGGAGGAGAAAGGCCCTTGATCTCCCATACTGGGAACACTGGTCTGTGTGCTGTGCGGTGGTGGTTGTAGCTGCTGTGGCACATGCGGCAAAGTAGACTGCAGGCCAAATTGTCCAAATATATTTATGTTATGGAAGCAGGCCTTAATATGTGTGTATTGTGTGTGAGTGTGTGTGTGTGTGTTTGTGTGTGTGTTTCTTGAAACCACACTTACCAGCCTTCTCTGTGTCTGTCTCTTGCCGCCTCTTCAGTACAGCCGTACGCTGGCACACAGCAGCTGTGGTGAAGAAAAACAAAAACACATTTAGGGGCAGATGTACTACACAGTGATAAAAGTGGAGAAGTGAGCCAGTGGAGAAGTTGACCATGGCCAGAGCCGGCCATAGGCACAGGCAAACTAGGCAATTGCCTAGGGCATTTGATATGCCTAGGGGCATCAGCAGCTTCTGCTGATTAAAATGATATGCGGCATGCCTATATTCTGTGTGTAGCATTTCATATGCAGATACAGCCACAGTCGTCTCACACAGTATATCCTGCATGTCAGTTTAATCAGCAGAAGCTACTTGTGCATCCTAGCCACATAGCAATGCAAATAAGATGCATTTTCATAAAAAAAAGGTGCCCGACGTTAGCATTGACGCAAGATTTATGAGGACACATCTGTATCCAAGCAGAGGCAGAGGTCACAGTGTTAGTGGCAGTGTGAGTGCTGTGTGTGAGTGGGTTGGTTGTGCAGTAGTGTTCAGAATATGTGTAAGGAGCATTATGTGTGTCATGTAAAAATGCATTAATAATGTGCAACATATGTGTAAGGGGCACTATGTGTGTCATTATGTGTATAAGGGCATTAATAATGTGCGGCATATGTGTAACAGGGTACTACTGTATGTGTTATTATGTGTATAGGGGCACTAATGTGTAGCAAATGTGTAGGGGTCACTATGTGTGTCATTGTGTGTATAAGGGGATTAATAATGTGCGACATATGTATAGTGGACATTATGTGTAAAAGGGCATTAATAAAGGTCATAATGTGTATAAGGCGCATTATGTTTATAAGGACATTAATAATGTGTCTCATATGTGTAAGGGGCATGACTGTGGAATTATGTGTATAAATGCATTACTAATGTGTGGCATTATGTGTATAAGGTGCTCTACTATGTGGCGTTGCATATAGAAAGGGCACTACTGTGTCGTCTAATGTGAATAAAGAGCAATAGGTTGTGGTGTAATGTGAATAAGGAGCAATTCAGTGTGATGTAATGTGAATAAGGAGCTCTACTGTGAGGAGTAACGTTTATAAGGTAAAGTGATACTACTGTGGGATGTAATATGAATTATGGACACTATCGCATGATCAAATGTGAATAAAATTGCAGTACTGTGTGGCGTAATTGGAATTGGGGTTACTATTGTGTGACCATGCCCCTTGCCAGCAAAAACACACCCCTTTTTGGGCTGTGCGCCAAATGTGCGAACTCTTCCTATTTAAATTATAGGGGTACAAACACCAAAATAAGGACTGCTATGGGTGAGGGGTGATGGTGCTGGGAAAGAGGTGCAAGGTCAGAGGTGGAGCCAGTGGTGGTGCTAGGGGGCACCAGCCAAAATCTTGCCTAGGGCATCATGTTGGTTAGGGCCGGCTCTGACCATGGCAACCAATCAGCATTGACGTAACATTTATAATTTGCATACTATAAAAGTATACAGAGCAGCTGATTGGTTGCCAAGTGCAACTTCTCCACTGGCTCACTTCTCCACTTTTATCACTGCTTAGTACATCTTCCCCCTAGTCATTTGGCAAAGGTATTAGTATTAAAAACCAAACATTTTTCATGATGCATTGTACAGTAAAAATGAAAGCTTACATAATGTACAAATGGCCTTCACAACACAAAAAGACTGGTTGGGGTGTTTGAATCTGCACATAGCACACATTACCAAACGACCCATACAGGGTCGTTTTAAGAGAGGAGGGGACCCGCGTGCAGCTTCCTTCGTGGGCCCCCTCCTCTCCGGCAGCTTGTAGACTCTGGCTTAAAACCAGGGCCTACTGCGCATGCGCAGGTCTACGGGAACATGGCGCCCGCGCCTTGTTCCCGGGGACACCTCCAGTGCGCATGCGCAAATCACTCGTAAACGGCTGCGGTGGCCATTTTCCAAGTGATTTTTGCCCATACTGCAGAGCTGCTGCCGTGGGACTGTGGAGGGGTAAGTATATTCTATGGGTGCGGTGTGGGCCCCCCCAAACCTAGGAGCTCGTTATAGAAACGCCTATGGACCCATACTTACTCAGCTCAGGATGGCACACAGTCATTCTTTAATACACATAACATTTGCCCTAATTACATACACAAACTCTTAACCTCTTCAGGGATAGCACCACATATTTACCAAGGGGGTCATTCCGACCCGATCGCTTGCTGCAGTTTATTGCAGCGCAGCGTTCGGGTCGGAACTGCGCACATGCCTACGCCGCAGTGCACCGGCACATGCCAGGCGGCCAAAGGCCGTCGTTGCCTAGCGATCGCCTTTGAGGCAGAGGCAGTTGCTGGGTGGGAGGGGGCTGGATGCCGGTGTTAAGCCGCCGTTAAGGGGGCGCGGTCCAGCCAATGCAGGCGTGGCTGGACCATTAAGGGGGCGGGCCGTGGTGGCTGTGGGACATCACACGCAGCCGCTGCGACCCGGGGCAGCGAAGAGGTTCTCCTGGCCAGCCGCAGGAGCTGTTCTGGCTGGGAGTAACTCCTGAGATGCAAAAGCATCGCCGCTGTGCAATGCTTTTGCATTTCTGTGGGGGGTGGTGGTGGGGGGCGGCACTGACATGTGGGGCAGACTAGCCCTGTGCTGGTTTCCCCCCCCCGCATGTCTGAGTGCCTGATCGTATGCAAACATTTATGCGTACTTTATGTGACAATATTGTATATGGTAATATTTTATTTAAAGCTCCCAAAAATATGTGAAATATATAAATGTATCTGTAAAGAGGCCCCAAAACATCACACTTGCCACTGATGCAGGTTGTTACAGTTAAAACGGGGGGAAAAAATTATTTACTCCCCAGAACAAGGTGTAGACACTGTTTGGTTCGTGTCCACTAAATGCACTCCTAGGAGCACCTCCGGTTGAGGAATGGTCTGCTTCAACTTCTCCTTGAACTCCATGTAGTTGACCGGTGCAGCTCATCCTGCGATCCTTACGGAGCTCCTCAGCCATCTTCCTTCAGGACTTGTTTGATTTTACTGTACCTCTTCTTAACGTTCCCAAGGCCCCGATGGCAGGAGCTGAGCTCGTTTACTGTGTCCAGGACCGATCTTCACACAGTCTTTTGGGATACAGGGGTCCTGTACGCCTGGGCATCCAGCAGGCGTTGGAACACCTGAACAATGGCATGGGCCAGGCCGTAATTTTCTTCATAAGAAAACCTTACATTGTACCCTGACCTTGTCTAGCCAGGTACGGATGCAGCAGCCGCCTCATCACTGTCCCCCGCACCACTCCACAGCACTTCCTCCTCCTCACACTCTAATGGCTCTGTGTCAGACACAGCCTGTTGCTGGGACATAGCTTCCTCCTCCTCCTCCTCCTCCTCCACCAGCCTCCTTCTCTCTCTGCTCACTCTCCAGGATGCCATGCCTGCTCCAACACTCTGGAACACCTCTGCAAGCAGTACACCAACCACACTCTATATTTATCTATCGCAAACCACTACCTCCTTATTGGCGTTTCTATAATGGGTGCAGTGTGTGCGAGGCACACGGGCCCCCAGGTCCAGGAGGGCCCACCCCGCAAACACTGCATTAATTTGCTTAATACTTACTGTACCTCTCTGAAGTCCTCCGTCGAAGCCTTCCCTTTTCGGCAGTGCAATAGAGTTTGAACACTAGGGGGAATAAACTCTATTGTGCCTGCTGAAAACGCCGGAAAGATGGCACGGTGGCCATTTTTCCGGAGTTTCACGCATGTGCATTAGCAAAATCTTCGGGAAAATGGCAGCCGCGTTGTGTTCCCAGAGGTTTGCGCATGCATAATTGAGTCTGTTCTCAGACTCTATTGCCCCTGCCGCGGAGAAGGATGGCACCGCCGGGGGACTCCGGAGAGGTTAAGTATTAAATCCTGTGCGTCAGTCAGAGAGGAGGTGGCCCCTGAAGCAGAAGGCTGCACACGGGCCTCCTCCTTTCTTAAAATGCCCCTGTACCTCCTCCATTCAAAAATGCCTACTACCTTTCAAAGGACAAAACGGTAGACTGGGGTTTATATATTGTGTGTTATGCTTCAATCACGCTACTTTTGGGTGCCAATGGGTGACTTTCTATCACACTGTGCAACTGTTATACTAAAAGATGCGTTCTGGTTGGTCTGAAGAAATTGGACACTTCCTGGTCTAAATCCTGCGAGAAGTCATATCCGATCTGCATTGGGAGCGTAAAAGACGCACGCCATTACATTGGCCGAGTTCCGGGAAAAAGGCTCACATTAGAATGTCAGAGTTTGTGCGACTTTTTCCAGGATGCTATACTCGGCTCCCATTATGTCCCGGTCCTGGACCAAAGTACTTGCACTGATGGCACCATTTAAAGC